>NC_133537.1:94382301-94683665 GCF_048544455.1 Silene latifolia | reverse complement strand
AACAACCAAAGCAAACCAGCTGTATAACCATTCTCCAACTACAATCATATACAGTAACCGACTACACACCTAAGTGTGTAGCCCTGCCAGATTACCCATCGCAACAGGTAATCGTCTCCACCAGTGGAGGACCGCAGACTTGCCCACCTAAACCCCGCTCATCACAACAAGTAATTACCCATATCCATTAATGTGCATATCCCCCTTTTGACGGGAGCCACAAGGGGCGAATCAAGGGCGTGAAGCCATTCCCGAATAATGACTCCACTCAGCCGAGGACGTACCTCGCAAACATAGACAAAAAACAGCCAATCCAATATCCAAGAAAGACAATTCCAACAATGATATTAATCATGCCAACATAACAATCAAACTATTTTAAATCAATTAAACAGGAAACTGAGTAGGGAAACCCTACCTTATCACTGATCCGAATCACAAGTACACAACGGAAGCTAGAAACCTTCTTCTACGAATCCTTCACCTAACAACAATCACAACAATCTAATCACAAACATGCCAAACAACCCTTTTCCTTAAATCCAATCATTAGGGCAAAGCCCTAAAGGACAATTCTAAACAAAAGATACGAAACTAGTGACTTACTGACGAACTGACGCGAAAGAGATGAACGAAAGACTCAAGAACGATCAATTGCCCTGAGAGTGATTAAGGATGATTAGAGGAGTGAAGAACGTAATTAGGATTTGGTAAAAATGAATAGAAACTGTAAAAACACAATTTATATAACCTTTAATCATCCTTAATCAAACGGCGGAAATAAATCCCATAAGAACGGTTACTCGGTCGAGTACCTGGAGTACTCCGTCGAGTACCCATTACTCGTCCAAGTATTACACTACTCGGCCGAGTGTTCCTGTACAATAGCCTGACCAGAAAACACGCGAGGCATTACTCGGTCGAGTTAGCCCTATTCGGACGAGTAAGCTATACTCGGAAAACTGTGGTATTAAAATTTGTACCTCGGTCAAATGAAGCAAAAAGTGGTGCTTGTCATAGGTATTAAAGATAAGGAATCGTCCCTCTTTAGCATCCTATCGCTAGAATGACTCTCGTATGCCCTGGATAAGGTCGTCCACTATCCATTATTTCTGAGTAGGAGGTGAGGGTATGTATTAGAAAGCTCTTTCATCAAACACCCAATCCCTACCGTGGTAGGGGCCTCTACTGATCGATCTTGGTTGGTTAAGTGCAAAAGTTGATAAAACGGGTTAAATGCATGAATGCGCATCCACAAGTTTAAACCTAACATGTGAGATTTTCTATGTCGGTTGTTTATCTAAGTATCAAGTAATTAATGTCGAGTTCAATTTAATGTTGATTTGCATGCAAGACGGAAATTAAACATCCATTTACCAAGTTAGGTTTATGATGCTTAACATGATCCATTTGTCTTAAAAAAAAGTGTTTTGGAATGCAAAGTGTAAAAAACAAACTCATCAATCTGATCCGTCCTGCATTCGGGTTAACCAAAGTTGGGATCATCCTGGACGAGTGCTGGAAATGGGACAGGAGCAGTGTCAGGCAGCCATAGAGGCGCGAGTCTGTTGGCGATGCAAGTGGGCCTGTTGGTGTAAAAAAATGCTTGATATGAACTAATTATATTAATTTCATTGCTTTGTAATTAGTCAAGGTTTATCATCGTACTTGGATTAAGCCGACATGGTATTTAGAACCAAGGATGATTATTCGTGTATTACTAATATGGTTTTTGCAAATGTAAACAAATGAATAAGAGAGCTTTGAAAAACGCTTTAAAAATGTAATTTACCAAATATTATCACCGAGTCACGGGTTAAACCGTCATGACATGAAGAGCCAAGGGTGAATATAATTCATGGTTAAAAATGCTCATCATAAAAATGATTTGAAATATTTAAAATGGTAAAAACCGATTGGAAATAAGAAATGAAATAGAGGAAACATGAACTCAAACATGTTTGAGTTCTGACTGGGGATGCCTAAAGAGGCACGAGGTTGGTAGTGGTGACTACCAGCCCCTGTCTCCAGTCAAAACTCGGTTTTGGCTCAATCAATCCGTATTTTGGATCATGTTATGCATGTTTTACCATGTTAAAGTCATTAAAACAGATAAAAAAAACATGAAAGAAGAGGATTAATTACACCTCCATACTTACATCCTAGGTTTCTTGACGAGAAATCGACAAAGTGTAAAAACTCGTGAGTTAAAAACTCGATTTAAAACCGTTTTTGTAAAATATGGAGTGTTTCTTTGCTTTAGTGATAGTGTAGTTGGTTGACGTGGTAAGTCAATTGATTTAATGCATGATGACGGTACCAAACAATGTGTAAGGCTCGTATTTTCAATCGGTAGGTCGAAAATACGTATCGGTTGTTGACTCGCGAAGTCGAGGTCTAGAATTTTAAGGGAGGGAAGAAGGGGAGGACTCTTGCATACCTTCAAATGGTGGCATTTGAGGGGTATTTATAGAGGATTTGTGTGGTGTTGTGCATTTTGGGCGACGTGGCTATAAAAGCTGCTTGAAGAGGCGCGAGCATGTCTGCGGGTCTACGAGTTATCTTGTCACTATCACGCGTACCTTCAACCCGTTTTTTGAGTTTTTCGACGCATAGTTATACAAACTGTCGATCAAACGTAGCGATTCCTAAGCATGTTGTAGTCCGATAATCATCGGGTGATTGTTGGGGATTCAACAGATACCGGGTATCTACGGAGCCCTCACTTTGATTGAGGCTTGGACAGGGCGAAAGTCAAAGTACAGCCCCTAGGTCAATCGAAGATTACAACCTGGAGACCGAAGCGACCTCAAGGCGGCTCAAAAGGATTTAGGCCAAGGACCTGCCGTCAGGAAGGGCCACGTCGAGGCGACTCGGGGATTCGAGTCAAGGATTTGCCATCGAGAACAGTTTAGAGTTTGTCGACTTCCAGTGCGGGTCGTTTAAAATCCGTTAGACTTCGTATAAAGGCTCGTCAGCCATAGGAAGTAGTCATACCTGAGGCATCTTCGGGATATGTCCTTGGATTGCTTCATGTTCCCGCGTAGAGGCTCGCTAGCCATGTTGATGTTATAAGGCGCGTAGAGGCTCGCCAGCAGAGGCGAAGGTAGCTGGTAGCAACAGGTAGCAATTGCAACCCCATTGAAAAAAAATTGAGAAACAAATAATTTGCAACCCAATCAAGTTAATTAGATGATATAATTATACTATTAATTATTAAAATGGGAAGTTATACTCCATACAAATCGTTGTATTCCTTAATAACCTTAACAATATAGGAAAAAATATTCTAAATTCCTATAAAAAAAAGGCAACTTACTAAATTTATACTCAAAAAAATTAACCCATATTCTAATTCCTATTAAAAAGTTACTTTGATTGCTCCGGAATCTTCAGTTTTTTCCTCCCGGAATCCCGATCCCGCCGTCAGATCGAACGTCGCTATTTCAACTGAAAATCTGCCATTAAGACGGTCGACGAAGCTTCTTTTGTTTGAGGTAATTATGAACTGTTTGTTCTAAAATTAAATTAATGTTGGTGATTTGTGATTAGAAGTAGTAATTATTGAATCAAGTCATAATAGATGTTTAATACTCAAGTTCCGATTTTAGGGATTAATGTTTTGATTTGTGATTTTTGATTGGAGTAGTATTAGTTTGGGATTTTGGGGGTTGTGGAAAGTTTTGATTTCGGTGATTGTAAATTGAAAGATGATGAGTTTCGATTTTAGGGGTTGTGGAGGGTAGTAATTATTGAATCAATTGAAAGATGAAGATATTATGAAGAAGATATATTTGAATAAGAAAAATCAAAATTGTAGATTTGTAAGACTCAAGTTGCAGGTAGATTAGAGTAGTATTATTTGATTTATTGTGGGGCATGGTAGTTTGGCACATGGGTAATCAATTAAAAAAGAAACTAATGGTACAGGAGCATTGCATTAGAATTGAAGGGACAATGAACACGTACTATAAGACTATAGTGTATAGGAGATTAGGACTAGTGATTTTTCTTTGTCTTGCTTTTAAAAAAGAAAATAACTATTAGAATAATATTTTATGGAGAGAGATCCATTTCGCAAGATTACTAACGAAAAACTCGTAAACCATTTTCAAAATATGAGAATTCGCCGGTTACGATTAGAATAATATTTTTGCGCTAAGTTTGTAATTTGATATTTATGACTTATATTTATTAGGTCGTGGTATTTTTTTTCCCGATTATGATATATATTTTTTCGCTACCCCTTATTTTGAATACTGGCTTCGCCCCTGCTCGCCAGTCGGGTTAATATTGCGTAGAGGCTTGCCAGCCGCGTTGATATTGTAAGGCGCGTAATGGCTCGCCCGCCGCGTAGCGGGTGCGTGGAGGCTCGCCAACCGCGTTGATATTCGGTAGAGGCTCGCCAGCCGTTGATGGTCGAATGGTCGACTGCGGGAAATAGCCTAAATTATCGGGCTTATTTCAAGAGGTTGCTTGTTGTTGGTGCATAGAGACTCGCCAACCATTAATGGTCGAACGATCGACTGCGGGAAATAGCCTGAATTATCGGGCCTACTTCAAGAGGTTATCTTTTCAATCGACCCAATGGGAGCGATGTCGATGTTGCTGGGGGTGGAATGTGCTAGATTTCACTTTGTTTGACGCCCAGTCGTTGCAGCTTATGGAGGTAGTTTTGCCAGTTTGCTGAAGGGTGACTCCGTGCGGAGGTTTTTAGGGGTTTTGCTGCGTAATTTTTTGGCGTCTATAAGGGATGTTTGTGGTGCTTGGAAGAGATAGGCCTTTTTTAACTTGGGCCTGGCTCTTGTGGATGGTGGCTTCTATTACTGCAATTTGTAATTTTGAATTTTGAAAAGAAGTAATGGTTTTTATTGCCGTCGTTTGGAGTTTTGGCGAGAATGGCGAGTTTGAATTTCGCAACCTGCAGTTTCGAAAGGCAGAAAATAACGGTTTTTAATTCCGTTATCCAGGAATTTTGTGAGAAATAGCAAGTTTGAAATTTTGGTATTTGTTATTTTTGTTCGAAAATAACGATTTTTAATTCCGTTATCCTGGAATTTTGTGAGGAATAGCGAGTTTAAAATTTCACTATTTGCTATTTTTTCTTGAAATAAATAACGGTTTTTAATTCCGTTATTTGAAATTTTGTGAAAATAACGAATTTGAATTTCGTCAATTGCTATTTGTTTGTTCGAAATAACGGCTTTTATTTCCGTCATTTGGGATTTTGTGAAAATAGTGAATTTGAATTTCGCCATTTGCTATTTTTTGTTTGGAATTTTTTGTTGTGATAATAGCAATTTTTACTTTCGCTATTTGTTATTTGTGTTTGAAAATAACGGTTTTTAATTCCATCATTTGAAATTTGTGCTGAGAATAGTGAGTTTGAATTTTGCTATTTGCATTGAATGTTTTTGTGTTGGTATTTGGACGTGCGTTTTGGGCCAAAGCCCAAAACTTGCCAGAAAAGACAGTACACCAAAGAGGCGCGAGCCCTTTGGCGATACAAGAAGCTCCCCCTATTTTCTTCAAAACAGACGTGATAGTCCGTTGCTCCTCATTCCCCATTTTTTCGACAAAATCAAACAAAAAGCTCTTAAAAATCGCCATTGTTGATCTTAAAAATCAGTTGGATTCGTTCTATTACCATCATGTCATCTTAACGTATGTAAACCCTCTTGATTCCACTTGGTTTTGTTTGCATTTTTGTTGTTTGAATTGGGACGAAACCCTAATTCATTTGAAATCGATTTGGGCATTTTTCATCTGCCCATTTTCGAGTGGAATTGATGCTTGCATTAGGTTAGAAACCTCTTTAGGAGTATAGAGGTGCCTTTAGATTGCATTTTTATCCCCGTTCCCGCTCCCTAGGTGCGAAAAACGCGAATAAGATGTAAAACCCATTTTATTTCGCAATGTTGTGCTTATTTGCTTGAGTCGTGTGCCCCACTAGGTTGCTTTATAGTCGGAGAAGGCCGTCTTTGCTATGTTAAACCTTCGTTGTGTGCATGCTAGGGGCGAAATTTCATATTTTGTCTTTATCAGGCAGTCTTATGCTGACGAAATAAGCGCCTGTTTGTGCTCGAAATGAGCCATATTGCTTAGAATAGAGCTTCACCGAGACGGGCAGATATTTGAATTGTTGTGGTCGTCCTGGGGCGTGATTGAGTCACGTTGCATTGTTGTGGCCGTAATTTGAATTTTTTACCTATTTGCGTTTAATTCTGCGTAAAATTGCCTTTTGAGCTTTGTAAAATGGCTAGTCGGGATGGGCGGATATTGTTTGTTGTTTTTTTTTTCTGGAAGACCTTGTGTTAGCCCGAGGGTGTTTGGTTGTTTTTGTGTTTTTTTTTTTTGCTATTTTTTTGACTCGTCTTTTTCTTGAAAAGAAGGGCGACTCGTCTTTTTTGTGAGTTTTTGTGAAATATTGTGCTGGATGGGATTGTGGGGGGCAGGGGGGGGTGCCCTTGCTGTTTTGTTTTTGTTTTGTGTTTGCAGGTGATTTTTGTTTTTACGATTTTGTCTGTTTTGTGCCGTCGTAATGCCGAAATTTTGACTGACGTTGGTTTTGTTTTAGGTTTCAGGTGAGTGTTCGGTGTCTGCTAGGCCCGCTGGGTCCGAGACTGAGGCCTTGGAGGAGGAGGTCTTGAAGACCTTGGAGTGTTTAGCTGAGTCTGGGCCGGTCGGTACCTCGGGGAGTGTGTTGGGGGTAGTGGTGGATAGCGCCCAGTTCATTGTTTTAGGCCAATGTCTTTATGATAAGTATTTAAACCAGACCCTGTTTGTGTGGTCAGTCGTTTGTATCAAATGTGTATTGATGTATTTTGCATGAGACGGTTTTGTATATATGACATTTTGTGTGTTTTTGGTTTGTAGTTTTTTTGTACTTGGCTTTTTTGTGTTGTGTTTTGGAGAAGTGCAGCGACGGACGGCTCCTCACTTGCTTTGGTATTTGTACCTGCAATGTCAGTGTAGAAAACAGGCAACAGGTAGCACATACACATATACGTTGAAGAGTCTATCGATCCGAAATACTCAAGGGGGGGGGGGAGGGTTGAATTGAGTATAAAAACTTTAGCCCACTTTTTCGAATGTCCGTATGAGCATGAATTAATAATTAATAATTTAATGTTTATTAGTTGACCTTTAACTAATTAACTAAGCAAATTTAAAACGTAAGGAAACGAATGAAAGAAAATGAATGACATGCGTGATTTAGAAATGGTTCAGTTTCACAAGTCGAAACCTACGTCGACTATTCTCGATTAATAATTTTAATACCTTTCTACGGATTACAAAATTACTAACCCACTCGTACAACTAACTCTAGTTGTAACTTAATTGAGTACCGTTAAATACTCGGTTTTGTCTAACTTACGTTAATAAGAAAGCACTAGATTGTTCTTCTTATTTGTTCACACAATTGAACGAGTAAGAAACAATGTAAAGTACTATTATCCAATAACGTAATCTATGAAAGTAAATAACAATATGAAGCATGACTTTTTGTAAGGATTTTCGAATTGCAAAAAGAAATTAATTACTCGATAAAATGTTTACTCGATTTTTGCAAAGGATCTTTATAATTGCAAAAAGTCCTATATAAATATTGAAGTACTTGTATATATATAGTAGAGAGGAGAGCTAGGGTTTTGCGAAACCCTAGAAGTGACATGTGCCCCTAATAGATTGTTTCACAAGAAACAAATCTTATCTTATCTTCTCTTACCTTACCTTAACTGAATTAATATCTTATCATAGGTAAATAAGGTAAATATATAAACTGTTAATATGGGAGAGTATATTAAAACACCTTATTTTAGATTTAACCTAATAGATTAATTGTACAAAGAGTTAGTGCGAAGTGGACAACGGCTCATAAGCCCACCGTCTTATTTCGAAACCCTAGATAAAATGTCAATGCGTGAATTAGGGTTTAGTTCTTACACAAATTTTAGAACCCTAGATAGTATGACAACTCATAAGTTGTTTTACTAATCAATAGGATATCTATAAATTTATTTGAGCAAAAACCCCTATCTCCTTTCTAAAATACATACACATATTTTCAAAAAATATATTAAAGGATTTTCCTTTAAAAAACGATTTTAAAAACCTAAAATCGTGACTTCATATTGCAGCCTAAAGTTATAGGTCAAATGAATATAACCATAAGCTTGGTAAGTAAAGTTATACTTAAAATAGCTATAACTTTACCTTCCCAACATTACTTCTATAAATACCTTCAATGAACAATGTCCTATACTAGCTACTCTTCCTAGAGATCTTCAGTATATGGATCATCTCTTCATTTTGATCATAAGCTCTTCATCTTGAGCTTCTTAAAGACTTGATCATGCATTTTGCTTGAGTGATCATTGTAGTCAACAATGTTTTTAAGAATCTTCAATGTTATAGTCAAGCAGCTATAACATTACTTTAATGATGCTTCACAAATCTTCAATGTTATAACCATAAATACTATCAAATTTCGTGCTTATATTGTAATCCTTATACAATCTTACCAAGACTAAACAAACGATTACGACCAACATATATATACATATTACACAGTATACTTGTCATTATCAAAACATAACATATACTTATATGGTCCAACAAATTCCCCTTTTTTGATGATGACAAGTCTCTTACGATTTGTGACCAAGTGCAAGTTTCCCCTCCACATAATACTACAAATGTTATAGTCAGTCAAACGCAAGAACAAGATAGTTATATTCAAAGTTATTGCATCTAAAGACCTTAAGAGATAAAAGGTTCTGACAAGGAGCAAGCTTAGGTAAATACTTAAGTCACGGTCATTTCTTCCCCCTCTTGACATCATCAAAAAGACGAGAACAAGACATAAAACAACTAGAATAATATATACCGAGGAAAGAAATAAACATTGTAACACCCCCATTTATTTAAGGGCCTGAACTAGGACTCCTCAGATAAATGACGGTGTTACCATCTCGGAAACCCGAGGCAGTAGATAACAAAGGAAAGAAACACAGTACTTTATTAAAAAGTTGATAGAGAGATTACAACTGGAATTAAAACAAAGTCTCCAAAATACGACCAAAAGATAAAGTCTGATAAAACTACTAATAAGACTAAGGTGGGCTAGGCACTAAGTCGACTATCCAAGCTCCTTCCCGGCCAGCTCCCATCGGTCTACGAAATACCATCAATCTGCTCCCCAATAATTGGATCATCACAAAGCGTACACACGAATACACAGGGTCAGCCGCGAAGCTGAGTAGGTAATACAATAATACAGCAACATAAAACACATGCTCCTCCATCACCACCACCGCCATCACAACTCATAACCCGGACAACCCAGCCATACCGATCCCCGGTAGACTATAAATATCGACCGTAGCCGATCTGCCGCTTTCACCGAGGACACCAGGGCAAGTCCTGCAGAACCCGCCTGGGCCTTATCACCACACCATACTCACCTCCACCTCCACCAACTCCGATGCAACAATATATTAAAACAGTTCAACGATAATGCTTAACGGAATTAAATCAGACAATCATGTTATAACATGTAAATCACCGATTCAGTCAATCCAGTCACATAGTACTATATCAAGTCCAGTGTATTCCCCTACCTCAAATAGCGGTAATAAGCTAACTGCAGATCAGAAGTACTCCACCCGAAACTCGCCACCTAAACATATACATAACATAATTAATTCAATTAACTATTCCCGTTCCCATACGCAAGAGTTACTATAAGTAGAAACTTTCCCAATTTAGAAGTTACTAAAAATATAAGTTACCCAAAATAGAAAGTTTCCTAAAATGGGAAGTTTCCAAAATAGCAATTACCAAAAATAGCAGGTTACTAAAAATAGTAACCTTCCCGAAATAAAATCCCGACTCAAAAACTTAAATATATTATTCCGTCACCGCTACTTAATATTAACTTAATAACTAAAGCTAATAATGTAAATAATAGAAATATACATATTCCCGACTTATTAAAATAAAAACCGTAACAAATATTACCCAAAAACAACACTCAACCTGACACACAAACACCCCCCTTTCAACCCGTCACAACTCACTCCAACAACCACCAACCCTCACCGCCGACCACCAGGCCTGACACCAGGTCTGGCCTGGTCACCTCCCACCACCACCAACGTGGTCGACTCACGCCGGTGGTCAGAACCACCACCACCAACACCCCCTGCTTGCGTCCCTGCCGCCACAAACGCCACAACAAGCCCCCTTTTCAACTCGCCTGCCACCACGACACAACCCCTCCTCCTTACCAACCACCACCCTTGACACCACCGTCGAAGGGCGACCCTGACACACGTGGCACCACCGATTCGACCTCCCCCGAGTCCACGGTGGTGCCACCCCATTACCCTATGTCTGAAATGCAACGAAAAACCCCATAACAAACCCAACACCTAATCACCACCACTGCAACCACCAACAGCGACGACAACCACTCAACCCACCACCACACGACTCGACTCACCACCAGCAACACAACCCACACCCCGACAACTAATACAACAGTCCCTAGACGACGCACAACTCAGATCAAACTACCGTGACAAAATGAAAAACAGAGAACCTTACCTATGACGGTCGTCGATCTGTGCTATTCCGGCCAGTACAACCACCCTCGTCCACCAGCAACGGCCTCCCTAGACTCACGGCAGACCCTACTCCCTCCACACTCACCGGCGTGCGCTCGTTGGTTGTAAATGATGCTTGAGGCGTGAAAGAAAAAGGGTTGATGATGGTGATGTGAAAAAATGACGGTAGGAAGGGGGATTGGGTTTTAAGGTTGGATTAGGGTTTCGTTTTAGGGTTTTGGTGAGGTAAAAAGGTAAATGGGTAAGTGGGTAAATGGGTTATAACACCTTGACCCAAAATGCCACCTAAAACTATAAACCCGACTCATCTTACAATATGAATCAATCAATTACCTTTACGCTTTTACCATTAAATAATAATATATCTCGCTCAATCGATAATAAAATACGGGGTATTAAAGTCTTCCCCCCTTAAAAAGAACTTCGTCCCGAAGTTCGCTCCCATACCAAACATGTCATCCGAATATAAAAGACATCTCGTATAACTAACACAGTCAAACACACAACTAGACTACATAAACACGAAATGTTACATTCTACCCTCCTAAAAAGAAAGTTACGTCCCGTAACTTACCTCAAGTGAACAGATGTGGATAACTCTCTCTCATTGCGGCCTCGGTTTCCCGTAGCCTCCTCTCGCCTTATGATTAGTCCACAACACCTTCACTAAAGCGCCTCTCCGTGCTGGTCTTTCTAACTTTCCTGTCCAAAATCTCTTTAGGTGTCTCTATGTAGGTCAACTGCTCGTCCACCTCGACCACATCATGGCTCAAAATGTGCGAAGGGTCACTCAAATATCTCCTCAACTGAGAAACATGGAAGACATTATGTACCCTGGCTAAACCTGGTGGTAGAGCTAGCCGATATGCCACCTCTCCAACTCTATCCAAGATCTCATATGGCCCAATAAACTTCTGGCTCAACTTTCCCCGTTTCCCGAATCTCATCACTCCCTTCATCGGAGACACTCTAAGAAGTACTTTCTCTCCCACCTGGAAGGAAATGTCGCTTCTCCTAGCGTCAGCATAACTCTTCTGCCGGTCCTGGGCAGCCCTCATCTTCTGTCGAATGATCTACACCTGCTCAACCATCTCCTGAATCATCTCTGGTCCCAAAACTACCGCATCAGCTCGATCATCCCAACACACAGGACTCCTACACTTCCTGCCATATAGAGCCTCAAATGGAGCCATCCCAATACTAGCGTGGTAACTGTTGTTGTATGAAAACTCAATCAACCCCAGTCTATCCTCCCAAGACCCACCGAACTCCAAAACACAAGCCCTCAACATGTCCTCGAGTGTCCGAATAGTCCTCTCTGTCGACCATCCGTAGTCGGATGAAAAGCGGTGCTCATCTTTAACGAGTACCCATTAGTGATCGCAACTCTGCGAATTTGGATAGAAACCTGGAGTCTCTATCGGAAATGATGTCCTTGGGTACACCATGTAGCTTCACCACATACTGAACATAAGCCTTGGCCAACTCAGCTTTACTCCAAGTATCCTTCATGGGGATAAAGTGAGCCGACTTGGTTAGCCTATCCACGATAACCCAAATCATATTGTTACCTTTCTGAGTTCGAGGAAACCCCACAATGAAATCCATAGAAATGTTCTCCCACTTCCACTCCGGCACATCTAATGGTTGAACCTTCCCTTGCGGTCTCTTATGTTCACCCTTCACTCTCTGGCACGTCAAGCATCGAGCTACGAACTCAAAGAACTTCCCTCTTCATATTCGGCCACCAAAAAGTCTTCTTGAGGTCCTTGTACAACTTATCTCCCCAGGATGAACCGAGTATGGTGTAGCATGTGCCTCGCAAGAATCTTCCTCTTCAGACTCCTCATTATCCGGAACACACCACCGTCCCCAAACCTCGACTACCATCGCATGGATAACAAACTTGGAATCAACCCCGCATTCTCGCTCTGTTCTCTGTCTTTGCGCCACTTCCGAATTCTAGCATCGGCTTCCCAGTAACTCTCTCGATCTCCTCATATAACTCCGGCTCAACGGTCAAGTCCCCAAGAGTCTCTCCTTTCCGGATCATGTGGATTCCCATCTCCCGCAGCTCATCATGCATCCTCACCCTAGATCTCACGCCTCGCTCAAAGCATGGATGGATTTCTGCTCAAAGCATCAGCTACGACATTCGCTTTCCCCTCATGATAAAGTATCTCCATGTCATAGTCGCCAATCAATTCGATCCATCTCCTCTGTCTCATGTTCAACTCCTTTTGTGTGTAGATGTATTTTAAGCTCTTGTGATCGGAAAACACTTTGAAGGTAGCTCCATAAAGATAATGTCGCCATAATTTGAGCGCAAACACCACTGCCCCCAACTCTAGATCATGAGTAGGGTAATTCTCCTCATAGGTCTTCAATTGTCGAGAAGCGTAAGCGATTACCTTCCCGTTCTGCATCAATACGCACCCCAGACCCTTCTTGGAAGCATCAGTGTACACCTCGAAATTATCATTCCCATCTGGTAGTGCAAGGATAGGAGCTGTAGTGAGACGTTCTTTGAGGGTTAGAAACGCCTCCTCACAACTCTCATCCCAAACAAACCTGTTCTCCTTCCGCATTAATGACGTCAATGGCTTTGCGATCTTTGAGAAGTCCTTGACAAATCTTCGATAATAACCTGCTAGCCCCAAGAAGCTTCGGATCTGACCCACATTCTTAGAACTCTTGCCATCTTGTCACTGCCTCAATTTTACTAGGATCAACCGACACCCCTTCCTTGGAAATCACATGCCCCAGAAGGCAACTTTCTTCAACCAGAACTCGCACTTGCTCAGCTTGGCATATAACTGGTTCTCCTCCAAGGTTTTCAAAACTAACCTCAAATGTTCCTCATGTTCCTCCTCATTCTTGGAGTACACCAGGATATCATCGATGAACACAACCACGAACTTGTCCAGGTAAGGACTGAACACTCGATTCATCAAGTCCATGAACACTGTTGGCGTATTAGTCAACCCGAATGGCATGACCACGAACTCATAGTGCCCATACCTTGTTCTGAAAGCGGTCTTAGGTATATCTTCGTTCTTAATCCTCAACTGGTGATAACCCGACCTCAGATCGATCTTAGAGAAAACTCCGGCTCCACTTAATTGATCGAACAAATCATCGATCCTTGGCAAAGGATAACGGTTCTTGATGGTCACATTGTTCAACTCACGGTAATCCACGCAAAGTCTCAAGCTTCTATCTTTCTTCTTGACAAACAACACTGGTGCTCCCCAAGGTGAAACACTAGGCCGTATGTAACCTTTCTCTGCTAGCTCATCCAACTGCTTCTTCAATTCCTCCATCTCCTTTGGTCCCATACGGTAAGGTGGTTTAGAAATCGGTCCTGTGCCCGGCTTCAGATCAATGGAAAAGTCCACTTCTCTTTTTGGTGGCAAACCTGGAATGTCCTCCGGGAATACTCTCTCGAACTCCCTCACCACTGGAATCTCAGACACCTTAGGGGTCTCCGACTCACTATCCCACATCTGACATAAGATCAACTGATCCCCTTTCCTCAGACTCGACTTTAGGGTGTTAACAGATATGAATTTGACTCTTGGCTTGACCACATACCCCTTATTAGACACCCTAGTTCCCTTAGGTCCCCTCAATGAGATTTTCTTCTGATAGCAGTCGATAAAAGCCTTGTATTTCCCTAACCAGTCCATCCCCAGAATCACCTCAAAACCCTCCAAGGGAAACTCTATAAGGTCACAGTGAAACACAACCTCTCCGATCTGGATTGGTACCCCAGTGTAGACTCTATCACAAGACACCGACTCCCCCGAAGGTACAACTACCGAATCAACAATTCTATCATATGACTTAAGGTTTAAGACTCTGGCATGTTCCGCAGATATAAAGGAATGTGTAGCTCCGGAATCAAATAACACAAAGGTGGGTTTAGAGTTAACAGGAAATGTACCACACCACATGAGCGTCATTCTTAGTCGCCTCCTTGCCCATGGCAAAGAGCTTGCCACCGGACTTAGCCCCACTCGACTTGAAGAAGTCGCTCCAGTTGTTTGTTCCCCTCATTTGCGAGTCTTCGAAAGTTGGTACTCCCACTCTGCGACTCTGCTGGTTACGGTTCCGTAGTTGTTGTAGCTTCCCGTAATCGTTACTAGCTCTAGACCTCGCACCTCCCCATAGCCGGACATAGGTGTGCGATAACCGTATACCTGCACCCCACCGAACGAGAGCCATCGAACCCGGACATAGGTGCCCCTGTATCCACCGATCGATTCACCCCGGATGATCGGCATTCAAACCTCTTGTGTCTGTCTTTCCACAACCAAAACAAGTAAGCCCCGCAAACTACCTCCCGCCGGTGCCCCCTGAAGCCGCCTCCACTCGAGCTCTCATACCCCTAGGGCACCGTTAGTGGAGTACCCACCATATCCGCCCGAACTCGCTTCTTTGCCCCAAGATATCGCTTGTGATCTCCAGCTTCCTTTTCTCGGCCTTGCCTTTCTTATCGCCCTTGATGCTGTTCGAGAGTCTCTCGGAAGACCACCCTCAAGTAAATGTCCCGAACTATAGTGGGTGGAGCTGCACAGCCTCTTTCTTGATGTCCATAGTGAGCCCCCGCTCAAACCTCATAGCCAGCATGGCCTCATTCTGCTCAAAGTCATCAATGTATGAGGATAACTGTCGAAATTTCCGATGATAAGCCTCCACTGTCATATCTTCTGTCATCTTGAAAGTGTCAAACTCCTCCCGTAGTTTGGCTTTTTGGAACTCGGGCATGAACTCATTCTTCAGAAACTCTTGGAATTTCAACCAAGACACATGTCCCGTCTCAAGATCCCTAGCAACCTGTCGTATCTCCACCTTGTTCCCGGTCCACTACCACCTGGTGGCCCTCGGATAGTGGGCGCTTGATCCACCCGCAGCTCTTCCGAACATGCTATCAGCTCAAACAGATTGGTGAATTCTCTACACCATTCCCCCAGCAATTGGGGTTCCCCCTCTCCAGTGAATATTGTGGGGTTATGCCTTGCCACAATGGTGCTCATCTTTCCCGGATCCATTCGTTTGGCCTTTAGGGCCTCATTCTCAGCTCGGAGCCTATTCAACTCCGCTTGGGTGTCATTAGCAGCGGTATCCCTTTTCGGAGGCATGTCTATAAAAATTTAGGAGAGTTAGTGATGTTCCCTGCAACACTAGAATTACATCGGCTACACTAGTCAATTCTAATCATCTCCTACCCTACATATCTAGCTAACATGGTTCAGGGATCACATAACCGCATATCACTAGACATAACATCCATCTTAAAATCTTAAGCATCATATATAAATATCTTACTTCATTATCATGCCAATTCTTACCTCCGAATCACAAATAAACACATGTGTACTTATACTAACAACATATCACCTTGCCTAATTTATCACATCGTGGAATAGTTTTTCATGTTCAATATCATACAACTTTCCTACTCTACCCTTTTTCTCTCATATGATCTCAAGGTACCCGGGTCAAACTGAGAGGGCCAATGGTTCGGTGTGAGGGGGCCCCTAACTCATCCCTTACCTATAGTGTGCTCCTAACAGTTCTATCCCGGGGTTCATTTTATTTGACTCTTCCTAAATTCATTAGATTCATTGGTTTAGGCCTGAGGATCGTTCGCTCTGATACCACTTTGTAACACCCCCATTTATTTAAGGGCCTGAACTAGGACTCCTCAGATAAATGACGGTGTTACCATCTCTAAACCCGAGGCAAGTAGATAACAAAGGAAAGAAACACAAGACTTTATTAAAAAGTTGATAGAGAGATTACAACTGGAATTAAAACAAAGTCTCCAAAATACGACCAAAAGATAAAGTCTGATAAAACTACTAATAAGACTAAGGTGGGCTAGGCACTAAGTCAGTCATCCAAGCTCCCTTCCCGGCCAGCTCCCATCGGTCTACGAAATACCAAATCGCTCCCAATAATTGGATCATCACAGGCGTACACGAATACACAGTGGTCACCCGCGAAGGCGAGTAGGTAATACAATAATACAAAGAACATAAAACACATGCTCCTCCATCACCACCACCGCCATCACAACTCATAACCCGACAACCCAAATGCCCATACCGATCCCCCTCAGACTATAAATATCGACCGTAGCCGATCTGCATTTCCTTGTGAGGACACCAGGGCAAGTCCTGCAGAACCCGCCTGGGCCTTATCACCACACCATACTCACCTCCACCTCCACCAACTCCGATGCAACAATATATTAAAACAGTTCAACGATAATGCTTAACGGAATTAAATCGACAATCATGTTATAACATGTAAATCACCGATTCAAATCAATCCAATCACATAGTACCATATCAAGTCCAATGTATTCCCCTACCTCAAATAGCGGTAATAAGCTAACTGCAGATCAGAAGTACTCCACCCGAAACTCGCCACCTAAACACATACATAACATAATTAATTCAATTAACTATTCCCGTTCCCATACTCAAGAGTTACTATAAGTAGAAACTTTCCCAATTTAGAAGTTACTAAAAATATAAGTTACCCAAAATAGAAAGTTTCCTAAAATGGGAAGTTTCCAAAATAGCAATTACCAAAAATAGCAGGTTACTAAAAATAGTAACCTTCCCGAAATAAAAGCCCGACTCAAAAACTTAAATATATTATTCCGTCACCGCTACTTAATATTAACTTAATAACTAAAGCTAATAATGTAAATAATAGAAATATACATATTCCCGACTTATTAAAATAAAAACCGTAACAAATATTACCCAAAAACAACACTCAACCCGACACACAAACACCCCCCTTTCAACACGTCACAACTCACTCCAACAACCACCAACCCTCACCGCCGACCACCAGGCCTGACACCAGGTCTAGCCTGGTCACCTCCCACCACCACCAACGTGGTCGACCCACGCCGGTGGTCAGAACCACCACCACCAACACCCCCTGCTTGCGTCCCTGCCGCCACAAACGCCACAACCAGCCCCCTTTTCAACTCGCCTGCCACCACGACGCAACCCCTCCTCCTTACCAACCACCACCCTTGACACCACCGTCGAAGGGCGACCCTGACACACGTGGCACCACCGATTCGACCTCCCCCGAGTCCACGGTGGTGCCACCCCATTACCCTATGTCTGAAATGCAACGAAAAACCCCATAACAAACCCGACACCTAATCACCACCACTGCAACCACCAACAGCGACGACAACCACTCAACCCACCACCACACGACTCGACTCACCAACAGCAACACAACCCACACCCCGACAACTACTACAACAGTCCCTAAACGACGCACAACTTAGATCAAACTACCGTGACAAAATGAAAAACAGAGAACCTTACCTATGACGGCCGTCGATCTGTGCTATTCCGCCAAGATAAACCACCCTCTACCACCAAAGAACGGCCTCCCTAGACTCACGGCGGAGACCTACTCCCTCTACACTCACCAGCGTGCGCTCGTTGGCTGTAAATGATGCTTGAGGCGTGAAAGAAAAAGGGTTGATGATGGTGATGTGAAAAAATGACGGTAGGAAGGGGGATTGGGTTTTAAGGTTGGATTAGGGTTTCGTTTTAGGGTTTTGGTGAGGTAAAAAGGTAAATGGGTAAGTGGGTAAATGGGTTATAACACCTTGACCCAAAATGCCACCTAAAACTATAAACCCGACTCATCTTACAATATGAATCAATCAATTACCTTTACGCTTTTACCATTAAATAATAATATATCTCGCTCAATCGATAATAAAATACGGGGTATTACAAACATGCAAACACATATTATAAAACGAGAAACGATAAGCATGCATAATAAAATATGTCTAATACAAACCGAAAATGTAAAAGCCTGTGGGCCGAATAAGAGTGTAAAGCCAAAATGGGCCGAATAGACAATAGAAGTTTAAGGAAGCAAAAGGGAATGGGGCATGGGGTAGGATTAGCACGGTTTTAAGGAATGTTGTGATTCCCAACATTAGGGTTCACATAACGGGGACGAGTCCTAAACTCGAGAGAGTCAAGACGATGAAAACAAGTCCGCACAAGAGTTGCTTGAGCCGTGAGACACGCCTCGAAGTTGAGCACCTTCAATGACAAGGCCTTAGTTGCCTCGAACATGAGACTCATCTCCTCAAGCATAGCTCTCCCATCCTTCCATAATGCACCACCTTGACTCGCCAAATTTGCCAAAGAGCTTGTTTGACGAATAGCCTCATGAACCACCTTATCTGCACTCTTATCAATGAGCTTAAGACGCCCCTCCAACTCACGCATGAGGTTAGAACTTCATCATTGCTCACCCCACTAGAGACCGAGGCTACGGTTTTTACTTAGCCATCCCCGACACCAAAGCCTCCAACAGTTTCGTTTGAGCATATAATTTTTCAGAAACACTCGCCATAAACGAGTCCAATTTCTTCTCCAATACCACCACCACATCCGACGACTTCTCCACAACTCCTCTTTTTGACATAAAAATCAAATCAGGCCCAACCGCGGCCAGTTTAATCAATTTGAGATGAGTATCATATATCTCGTCCTTAACCATCACACCAAAGCTATTTGGATTCACGACATTCTTATACTCTAACAAACGAGAAATACACATACTGTAAGGCAAATCCAAAGTAGTGTAGTATTTGTCTTCGGTTACAGAAATACTAGTTTGAACAATGCGATGAAAAATAAGTCGTCGAAGACTAACCTTAACACCTTCAAGCCACTTAAACACCAATACCATCTCATAACTCGACAATTTGTCTTGGCCTCCCTGCCTTGGAACCACCGTGTTCCATAGAACATTAAGAAAGAATTTTAACTTGGGCGAAAAGGAGCCCGCCAACATATTGCTTGAACCCGTAGCACAATCATCAAAAGAAAGCTTAATTTGTAACTTCTCCTCCTCCGTCACATTTCCCCATTCCGCACCCAGGTTAATTTCATCCCATCATCAGGAACGGAAAACAGAGTACAAAAATCATCGAGGGAGATGGTGACTTCGGACTCGTTCACAACCGCATGCAAAACATCCTTTTCAAAACAAACCGAAGCATAAAATTAAAGTACCTCAATAGGATAAACCGGACCGGTAACCTCTCAAATCTTGGCCCATTCTTGAAAGGTCAAGAAATCGGAGAAAAACCGTAAGGCTTTAACCTTTGTTTACCATGCCGAGAGATAAGATCGTCCTCCATGAATACCGTACCTTATAACATGATTCAGCCGGGTTCTTTCTTCCTTTGTGAACTGAGCCTTGTCAAGCCCCATAGCCGTAGCATTCGGCATATGCTCCCGAAACAGGGTCCTTTGATGACCATCACGGCTAACCATAACTTCCGCCTCTTCAACCGAGTCCTCAACACCAATAACTTTCTTTTTACCTTTATTAAGCTTTCGGCGCTTTCCCTCGATACTAGCTTCACCCCGGTTATGATCGGGATTGGTTGGTTTTGGGGTGGTGAGGGAGTGGTTTTAGGTTGATCGGGTTTATTGCATGGCGGTTTTGGTGATCCGGTCTTAGTAGATGACCGAGTTTAGGGCGAGTTGAGTCGGGTTGTGGGTGGAGACATGATGATGATTGGTGGTGAGGTTGAGTGTTTGAGAGCTTTGAGAAATTGAAAATATTGAGGGCGATTATGGTGATTGTGACATGAGGGAGATGGAGTATA
Organism: Silene latifolia; assembly: GCF_048544455.1. NCBI lineage: Eukaryota > Viridiplantae > Streptophyta > Magnoliopsida > Caryophyllales > Caryophyllaceae > Silene > Silene latifolia. Next base: position 94,663,340 of record NC_133537.1, on the reverse strand, counting down.
TATGGGGGAGTAAATAATTATGTTTAGGTAAGAGTAGGATAGTAAATATAGGCGGCATGGGATTTTGATAAGATTTTCCCCTTTTATTTAGAAAGATTATTTTAGTGTAAATCATAAAAGATAAATGGTAAGATATAGTTATGGTATGGTAAAATATGGTAGGGATTTTTGATAAGATTTCGCCAAAGCAAAATTGCGATGGAAGAATTAGTTCGTAATTATATATATATATATATATATATATATATATATATATATATATATATATATATATATATATATATATATATATATGACTAGCGATAGATTTCCTCGTAAAATAATGTAATATTAAACACGAATATTCTAGCAGCGGAAAATACGGACACAGTCATAGAATCTCATCTATTTGTAGTCAGTCATAAAGATCGTAAAATATTTGTGACAAGTTTAGTAGTCACCAATTAAACCAATTTCCAGCCGTAAAATCTCAAAATGTTCTCGGGTCAATGCCTTTGTCAAAATATACGCCCATTGTTTTTCTGTGCTACAAAATTCAAGTTTTTATTGCCCTTATCGACATGATCGCATAGAAAATGGTGTCGAATATCAATATGCTTAGTACGAGAGTATTGTGCTGGGTTTTTGGAAATACTTATAGCATTCGTATTATCACATAAAATAGAAATACATCCTACATCTATACCATAATCACATAATTGTTGTTTAAGCCATAACAACCAGTGCAACAGCAATATATTCTGCTTCAGCTGTAGATAAGGTAACTGAATTTTGTTTCGTAGATCCCCATATTATAATGTATGGTCCAACAAACGTAGCGATGCCGAAAGTGCTTCTTCTGTCAAGCGAACAACCTGCATAATCTGCATCTGAATACCCTATGAGATCGAAGTTACACCCAAGAGGATACCACATATATAATTTAGACGTACCAATTAAATACATCAAGATTCTCTTAACTGCTATCATATTCGATTCTTTAGGGCACTGTAACACCACACTTATCCAAGAGCCTTAAGCTAGGCCTCTAAGATAAGAGACGGTGTTACTATCTCAGTTGCCCGAGGTAAATAGTATAGAAACAAACGATTCAAGGTACTTTAAAATATATAAAGAATGGTGAAATAAACAGTCCAACCTGGACTTACAGAACTCGGCCAAGCAAAGCAAACAAATGAAAAAAAAAATTAAATTTGAATACACTCCAACCAATAGTGGTAACTAAATTTAAATGTATAATTGCTATAACAAAACAACTAAAGTGATGACACGGTTCCAGCTCACTCGTCCCTAGCCCCAGCATCCATCATACATCCAGCAGCTTTATACCTATTTATCAATCTGTTCCCATGACGGAAACAGACATATAAGACACACAACACTCAAACAAGTCAACTTCATGATCTAAAATAAAATAAATGGACAATGTGTGAATAATACTCCCTCCCATTCATCATAATCTTCCCATTTGTTTTTGGCACAATACTTTAGGAAAAATATTAAAATAGGAGTAAAAGAGTTGTGTGGGGTTGGTAATAGGAGAGAGGGATGAATTATTAGTAGTTAAATAAAGAATTGTGGGGCCAAACTATGGTTACCGAATTCGCTCGTTGCCCTACGAATCGCGAATTGTTAAAAGCGAATTCTATTATGTTGCTTACTGAAAATACATATAACACACATTCTATAAGAGCGAATCGCGAATTGGTAGGGACGTATTCATAGCGAATTCGGTAACCATGGGCCAAACACATAAAGGAAAGTAATAAAATATGAGTAAAAGAGTTGCGTAGGGTTTGGTGATAGGAGAGAGAAATGACTAAAATAATAGTAAAAGTTTCTAAAAATAGAAAGGGAACATTAGTTGAATAATCCATTTCGGAAAAGAGGGAACATTATAGTGACTGGGAGGGAGTATAACATAAATAATGAAATAAATGTCGGGTCACACTGCACTGTCCTCAATAATATGTTACAAGTAGTCTTTTGCCAAGGCACTCAGCCCAACATCAACCACACCATGTGGACATGCCATGCCAGGTCCAGGGCCAACTCTTTACACCGTGCCCTGCCTGTCCTATCCAAACCAAGGTCCACGGCTCTTCCACATCCCCGCGCCTGGCCTATCCAATTCAGGTCCACAACCACCGCAGTTGTGCCTGACCTATCCATATCACAATCCATCTCGCAACCTCGTTGCCAAATAATACCAAATGCCAATATAATCACCAATAACAATATAAATGCCAACAACAATATCTTTCCGCAATGCCAAGTTACTTTAAAATCAATGTAATATGTAAATTCATGATAAAATAGAATAAAATGCCTTCTTGTGATATGAACATGCCAAATAAGATTAACAACAAAAATTAACCATCAACAACCCCAAGAACAATCCCAAGTAAACTGCCAAATAAGCTGACAATGAATTCAACACAACTAATAAGCATTCATGGCAAGTAAAGCACATAAGAAAACCCCGGATACAAATGTTGAGTAGCTAGCCTACCTTTAGCAATTATCCAAGCTTAGCTAATAAATGCTAAAATGGTTCCTCGACAAAGCCGTCACCTAAGTAAAATAAATAATATTCACAGTTACTAACTAATATAATTAAATTACATTACAAAAATAATTAAACAAGACCGTATCATATGATATAGCCAAAACGCCCAAGGTCACACGGTTGAGCCCTGTGTTTGGACAGCCCCAAACAGCCCTCTTCTGCCCAAAACAGCCCCCACAACACCATCACCGTACACCCTCAACACTCACCCCATCCTTCTGCCCAAATCACCACCGTGGTCACCACCATACCCACGACACAAAGCCAGCCCAAAGCCCCCAGGTTCAGGTCATAACCAAATGGTAGTACGGCCCTAACACACCTGATTTATACAGCAAACACAACAACAATAACCTGCTGCTACAACAACAACAACCTGCAACAATAACAACACCTCGCCAACAGCAACACCAACAACAGTCCACACTCACAACCCCCTTTATAACCTAACTGTTTTTATATAACAAAAGCAACACAATATAACTTAAAGACCCGCACCCACACACGGTATACACAATAAACCCCCATCCACGGTCAGTCAAACATTATAAAACCGTCTCAACGAACTATAATGAAAACCCCCAAATTAATTTTTCTAGGGTTACAAAAATCGGCCCATATACTACATAAACTAAGCTAATAATTGAATAAAAGGGATTAGGATAGTCTACTTACGAATTCAGGATGAAGACTAGCTAAGAAATCGTCTCAAACTAGATCAAAACCCCACAACCCGTCGTCTCTGTTGCTGCGGTTGTCGTCGCTGCTATATCGTTCCTCTTAGTAATTTTTTTTTTGTTTTTAATGAATAAAGGTAAGTTTTATTATTTTCAGTATATCTATATATATATATATATATATATATATATATATATATATATATATATATGTTGGGTCAGTTTGGGCTACATCTAACTCGGCCCAACCGAGTTCTTTACTTTAGTATTTTTTTTATTAAACGTCACTAAAACCTATCTCGCCTTATTAATCCCGACTCATTATAAAATATAACATAAAATATAAAAAGCTAATCAACCTTTATAAAATTACGGGTATTACGGTCTTCCCCCCTTAAAATGAACTTCGTCCCGAAGTTCAAGACACACCTTAACAAATTCTAGCAAACAAAATTCTATTCGCTACCAACCTCACTCTAGGATAAAAACATAAATTTCGAAAATAGCGTTGTGACATTCCACCCACCTTAAAATAAAGTTATGTCCCCGTAACTTTAGATAGCAAATAAATCACGCTTAAATTCTAATAACATCAATGACATGAAATAAATTCTTAGATGGTCCTTTCCCACTATTACACCAAAGCTTCAACTTAAAATACAAGCATATAACTTGATAAAAATATAGGTGTCACATTCTACCCCGCTTAAAATGAAGGTTACATCCTCGTAACCTCGAATACTAATTTAAACAACAACTATATTGCCATAACAATAATAATCATAATTCAACTTCACCAAACCTAAACTACTAATTAAGCTAACTAATAGGAATAGTATATTTTACGACTTGATGAGTCCCTTAATAATTAAGCTACCCGGCTACGTGTGATTTACCCATGTCATGAGAGATTATAATAAAACTCGTTAGTACGAAAATGGGTTTGCGTTATATATAAATAAGGACTCGACTTACAACGTTCTTACATACCATAATACTAACCGACTATCAATAGAATACAAATGACTCAACCCACCATCCATACTCACTGCATTACACGTTCTTAACCACCCATGCACCCTTAATTTCATATTCATCCATAACAACCATCATCATTTCGATATACTTGACCAACACAAGACCTACAATAAATCCATGATATAGTCACAACACACCACATCTAACACTCACCGTCACAAGCATCGCCAGCACCTGAAATACTGTGACCACAAGGACCAACACACGCAGCCAGACCATTCCCAAATATGCACCACCCAGTACGAGGACGAACCTCATAATCGAGTATATGATTTGCTACAACCAGTCCTAACTATGATCATAATGTAAGTTTTAACGCCTCTAAACAGTCATTAAGAGATCAGCACATGACCGCCCTTTGACACCCTAGAAACCACCCTCAATACTCGAGCAACCCGACTCAAGAGTCACCTAAAACACGCCATAACAGCTCGAAAGCAAGCAGTAAAACTCAACACTAATACTCGATATTTTAGCAACGAAATCCATAATTCCATGCTTTATAATTATTCTAGCAAACCCCAAACCCTCAGACCAAAGATGCTAAAACGAAAGTACAATAACTCAACGAATATCTACCAACATTGACATAAAACAGAGTACTATTACCGCTACTGTCCAGCCCCTTTTTATTTATTAAAACAGCCACTAAACCATAGTAATAACGCCCGCAAAAGAGTTCAGCTGACATAACCCACCATTGCTAAGCCAAAAATTTCATACCGTTCCCTCGCTACAACTAATCAGCATGTCAAAATTCACTTTCCTTCAAGACTCTCCAAAATAATCGCACGAGGCTGTTACACAGAACTCATAAAATAGCTTACTCTATGCTACTCGTTGCCCAACTCATCTCTGACTCAACAAGTTTAACGAAAGAAATTGTGCGGTAACCTATATATTTATAATTACTTTTTTTATTGTACATCACCATATAAATTTTCAGCAGATAACCAGAAATGCACATAACTAATGCAAAATTAACAATACTAGAATCCAAAATCTCATATAATTCGTTGTTAGATCTAGCGAACTAACAAGTTTAACACTTTGCTTTACCTGACATACACAAATAACCTTCCAACAGTGAGTCAATAATCCAAATCGTCTACTTTGTTATCTTCCTGAAGCGTTATGTGTGTACGCAACTAATGCAACCCCTTCTTACCAAACTCAAACCTATAATAAAGAAATATGTGTACGTCGCTAATAGTATAGACGTAGCAACGACTACCAGAATATATATAAAATGTTTCAGCACATAAATCCGACGAGTCCACAACTAGTAACGGATAGGCATGTATCCCGATAACCCCAACAAACAGAATACATTTAACAAATATACATACAACCCCTATAATCAGTACAATTAATCCAGTATTTCAATGTTCAAACTAATGTCATGCAACTAAACTACCATGACCAATATTATCATATACCACTATCATCACTACACTGCAAATAATCCGTAAATTATCTAAGCTAACCTACTATTAATCAACTCATTATCCTTAAATTTAATCAGCTGAGCTAACCTCTTTAAAGGAAAAACACAACGGTCAATTTCTTGTTCATACCCAACAATTACAGTCAGGAACCTTATTCACATTAATAACAAGGATCAAACATTATCTCATATTATTCTTGTCTATAAAATTCCCAATTCACACCTAGATCTCATAATCACCAATTCCATCTTTTCACATACTAGCTTTTACCAACAATCTCACCCACATGACTTGCTTATAATATTCATACTAATACCAAGTAATATGACACAATATATATCCATATTATAACGCATCAATTTATGTCATTAATCCTCATGTTATTTACGCATTACTAGACATATGATCCCAGAGTAAAATAAAATAAAATAAAAAAATGCTCCCTAGTGCTTATTGGAAATATAAGACAAAAGAATATGCATGTGCTTATTGGAGCTAACTCAAATATTTATATATTTTAAATACTATAAGAATTAATCCCACATCAACAATAAACCAATCAGTCGGGTTTATTTCACTCCGAATTGAGGTAGATGATCTCGACATCAGCCCCTTAAGGGCACAAAATTTCAGTCCTCAAAAGTTCTAACCATTCTATTATCCATTTTATCATACACTAAACTTCCTACTTGGCTTAGGGGCACACATTCCGCATGTTATATTCACAATACAATACACATAAGAAAGGCTCACTTGCACACTAGCATGTTAAATAAGCAAGCATTAGTCACTACACATGTTATAATGCAAATGCAGTATGATTTTCTCCTTTTATTTGGCATATTTTATGGAATCTTGGCATTGGGCACCTTAAATTAATTTCTCTGAACCTTACGGTTCTACACCCTCGACGGTACTTACCTTTTTGCCATTAAGGCCAAATTTTATCATATTGTACCTGCAACTTTCGTTAGTTACACAAGCATACAAAATAATACATAAAAGCATTCACTCTAACTACCCACTCTCACTTATTCTCACCGAGGTGCCCGGTTCAAAACTAGAAGGGCCATAACCCGAATCAAAGACGTCTCCTTAACCCGAGCTAAGGGAGCTCCTAATAGTTTTTACCCAATGTTCATTTTATTTAGACACATCCTAGGTTCATTTAATTCATTTGTTTCATGCCCTAGAACCGTCGCTCTGATACCACTTTGTAACACCCCGCTTATCCAAGAGCCTTAAGCTAGGCCTCTAAGATAAGAGATGGCGTTACTATCTCAGTTGCCCGAGGTAAATAGTATAGAAACAAACAATTCAAGATACTTTAAAATATATAAAGAATGGTGAAATAAACTGTCCAACCTGGACTTACAGAACTCGGCCAAACAAAGCCAAAAAATGGAAGTACTAATTAAGTTTGAATACACTCCAACCAATAGTGGTAACTAAATTTAAATGTATAATTGCTATAACAAATCAACTAAAGTGATGACACGGTTCTAGCACACTCGTCCCTAGCCCCAGCATCCATCATACATCCATCATACATCCATCAGCTTTATACCTGTTTATCAATCTGTTCCCATGACGAAAACAAACATATAAGACACACAACACTCAAACAAGTCAACCTCATGATCTAAAATAAAATAAACGGACAATGTGTGACTAATATAACATAAATAATGAAATAAATGTCGAGTCACATTGCACTGTCCTCAATCATATGTTACAAGTAGTCCTTTTCCAAGGCACTCAGCCCAAGCTCAACCACACCATGTGGACATGCCACGCCAGGTCCAGGGCCAACTCCTTACACCGTGCCCTGTCTGTCCTATCCAAACCAAGGTCCATGGCTCTTCCACATCCCCGTGCCTGGCCTATCCAATTCAGGTCCACAACCACCGCAGTGGTGCCTGACCTATCCATATCACAATCAATCTCATAACCTCGTTGCTAAATAATTCCAAATGCCAATATAATAACCAATAACAATATAAATGCCAACAACAATATCTTTCCGCAATGCCAAGTTACTTTAAAATCAATGTAATATGTCAATTCATGATAAAATAGAATAAAATGTCATCTTGTGATATGAACATGCCAAATAAGCTCAACAACAATAATTAACCATCAAAACCCCAAGAACAATCCCAAGTAAACTGCCAAATAAGCTGACAATGAATTCAACACAGCTAATAAGCATTCATGGCAAGTAAAGCACATAAGAAAACCTCGCATACAAATGTTGAGTAGCTAGCCTACCTTTAGCAATTATCCAAGCTCAACTAACAAATGCTAAAATGGTCCCTTGACAAAGCCGTCACCTAAGTAAAATAAATAATATTCACAGTTACTAACTAATATAATTAAATTACAATACAAAAATAATTAAATAAGACCGTATCAAATGATATAGCCAAAACCCCCAAGGTCACACGGTTGAGCCCCGTGTTTGAACAGCCCCAAACAACCCTCTTCTGCCCAAAACAGCCCCCACAACACCATCACCGTACACCCTCAACACTCACCCCATCCTTCTGCCCAAATCACCACCGTGGTCACCACCATACCCACGACACAAAGCCAGCCCAAAGCCCCCAGGTTCAGGTCATAACCGAATGGTACTACGGCCCTAACACACCCGATTTATGCAGCAAACACAACAACAATAACCTGCAGCTACAACAACAACAACAAGCTGCAACAATAACAACATCTCGCCAACAGCAACACCAACAACAGTCCACACTCACAACCCCCTTTATAACCTAACTGTTTTTATACAACAAAAGCAACACAATATCCCTTAAAGACCCGTACCCACACACGGTATACACAATAAACCCCCATCCACGGTCAGTCAAACATTATAAAACCGTCTCAACAAACTATAATGAAAACCCCCAAATTAATTTTTCTAGGGTTACAAAAATCGACCCATATATTACATAAACTAAGCTAATAATTGAATAAAAGGGATTAGGATAGTCTACTTACGAATTCAGGATGAAGACTAGCTAAGAAATCGTCTCAGACTAGATCAAAACCCCACAACCCGTCGTCTCTCTTGCTGCGGTTGTCGTTGACTCGTCGCTGCTATATCGTTCCTCTTGGTAATTTTTGTTTTTGTTTTTAATGAATATAAAGCTAAGTTTTATTATTTTGAGTATATATATCTATATATATATGTTGGGTCAGTTTGGGCTACATCTAACTCGGCCCAGCCGAGTTCTTTACTTTAGTATTTTTTTTTTAAACGTCACTAAAACCTATCTCGCCTTATTAATCCCGACTCATTATAAATATAACATAAAATATAAAAAGCTAATAAACCTTTATAAAATTACGGGTATTACAGGCACGATTGAAATCGAGCACTCACGCATACACTAAACATAATATTAGGGCGAGTAACAGTTAAATGTAGAAGTGAACCAATCATACCTCGATAAGTCGTTTCATCGACAGACTTACTGTCTTCGTCTATTGTCAATTTCTTATCTGTGACCATAGGAGTGGACATAGAATGAGAATTTTCCATTCTGAATTTCTTGATTAGTTCCTTGATGTATTTTTGCTGGTGGATCATAATGTCTTCATTAGTTTGTTGAATTAGAAGTCCTAGGAAAAACTTGAGTTCTCTCATTATGCTCATTTCAAATTATGAGGTCATCAAATCTGGAAAATACTTACACAATTTATTATTAGTTGAACCAAAAATGATATAATCAACATAAATTTGTACAACTAATAAGTCAGAATCCTCAGATTTTAGGAACAAGGTCTTATCGACAGATCCTCTCTTAAAATTGCTTTCAAGTAGAAATTTAGATAATTTGTCGTACCAAGCCCTGGGAGCTTGTTTCAAACCATATAAAGCTTTATCTAATTTATAAACATGGTTTTGAAACCCTTGTTATCCAGAAATCTAGGGGGATGCCCTACAAAGACTTCTTCATTCAAATAACCGTTAAGAAATGCAGTCTTAACGTCCATTTGAAATAATTCCATTCCTTTGTGAGCTACAAAGGCTATTAATAATCTGATAGCCTCAAGACGAGCAACAGGAGCGAAGGTCTTGTCATAATCGATCCCTTCTTGTTGATTGTATCCTTGTACAACCAATCTAGCTTTGTTTCGTACAATGACTCCCGTGTCATCAAGGTTGTTTCAAAATACTCATCTGGTGCGAATAACAGATCTATCTTTAGGTCTAGGAACCAAGTGCCACACTTTATTCCTTTCGAATTGTTGCAATTCTTCTTGCATGACAACTATCCAATCTAATTCACCAAGAGCTTCTTTTATATTGGTAGGTTCAACGGTGGAGAGAAAGGAGTAGATGGAGCAAAAGTTGTTTAATCCACTACGAGTTTGAACACCTCTCCTTAAATTTCAAAGAATGTTCTCAATGAGATGAGAATGTTTATATCTCCATTTCTTAGAGACTGAAGGCACATCATTGTCATGACCTTCTTCAAATGATTGGGATCCAAGAATTGTTCCCCCCGAGTTTAACTCTGGGGTTATAGTATAATCAGGTATAACTCTTGATTCTATACCTTGGTTGGGATTTGAAGTTATAGCTTCATCAATTATAACTTCGGTTTTCAAGTTCTTGTTTTGATAGGAGGTTATAGTATCATCAAATATAGTCTCAGCTCTCTTTCCCTTTTCATTTAAAGGATCTCCACGTTCATTATTCGTGCCGTCAATTTCTTTGTCTTCTTCATCTAGCTCTGGAGGATCATCTCTAGATAGACGGAAATCAGGTTCATTCATATCTTTTTCCTCATCCTGTTCAGCTTTATCAAACGTATTATTCTCATCAGAAAACAACGTGAACACTTTCCATAATGCATAAAGTTCTTTTATTAAAAACTTTATGTGCTTTACTATGATTAGAGTATCCAAAGAAAACAGCTTCGTCACTTCTGGGATCAAATTTGCTTAAACGATTTTTGCCATTATTATGATGAAAGATTTACTCCCGAAGCAACTAAGATGAGATATGTTTGGTTTTCGTCCTTTAAGAAGCTCATAAGGAGTCTTCTTAATGATAGGTCTAATCAAAGCTCGATTATGAACATAGCATGCAGTACTAATAGCTTCAGGCCAATAGTTGCGAGGTAAACCAGTGCGTGCCATATCCTCTAGTGTTCTATTCATACGTTCAACGACATCGTTTTGTTGTGAGGTCCATGGTGCAGAAAAATTGTGACCTACACCGTTTTCCCTACAAAATTCTATGAAAGCATGATTATCAAACTCGGTGCCATGATCGGTACGTATAGAAACTAATTTTGATTTGTACTTATTTTGGGCAAGCTTTATTAGAACTACAAACTCATCGAAAGTTTCATCTTTTGAATTTAGAAAGAGAGACCAAACGTACCTTGAATAATCATCAACTAGAACAAAAACATACCTGGATCCACCTCTACTTCTTACCTTTATTGGGCCACACAGATCCATATGTAATAGTTCCAGTAGTTCTTTGGTGCTGACCACTCTCTTAAGTTTGAATGACGATCTAATATGTTTGCACCGAGCACACGAGTCACATAGCGTTTCTTGGTCAAGTTTGTTTGATGGCAACCCTTCAACCAAATCTCATTTCTTGAGTTTATTCAGTATAGTAGAGCTTATGTAAGCAAACCTTTTATGCCACAAGCACGGATCGTTTAAATTAGCTTTCATGCATGTAAACGAGTTAGTAGGAATTACATTCAAATCAATTAAATAACCATTTCTTTTACGATGACTTTCAAGAATAACACTACTTGTTCCTTCAATTATTATACGACACGTATCTGAATGAAAAACGACTTTATTTCCCTTGTCGCATAATTGAGAAATACTGAGTAGATTATGCTTGATTCCTCTAACAAGATAAACATCATTAATGACATGAGAAATGGAAATATCGACCTTACCAAAGCTAACAACCTTACCTTTCTTGTTATCTCCAAAGGTAACCTTACCTCCATCAAAGGGTTCAAGTGAAAGAAATAGGTTTATATCTCCAGTCATATACCTTGAACAGCCACTATCAAGGTACCATAGATTATTTTCTTTTACCACAACCTGCAAAGAGATTAGATACACTTTTTAGGTACCCGATCAAGGTTGGGTCTTTTAATGTTAGTAACCCTAAAGATTTGATCTTTTATAACCCAGACTTATCTAATGGTTTTTCGTTTGATAGACGGATGGGTTTGTTTTGGAGGTGTCCTGGTCTTAGGGTAAACTCTAGGTATTTCACGTGGTTGTTTTTCAGGTTGTTTAAGGGAAGCCTTAGTCTTATAAGACTCTTTAAGCTTTGTGGTTGATTAGGTTCATTGCCTTTTTTTCTTGAAATCAAAACTCATATAATAGAACCAACGGAAATTATTATTTCTTGGGATATTCTGAAGGAAATGTAGATCTATATACATTCTAACATACTCATATATGTTTTAAATTAATTTGTCATAAAATTAAAGGTGGAACTTATGCATGCAAACTAATAAAAGAAATGAGAAAGAAACATTATTCTTACAATGGGTATTTCGGTTCAAATGGGCACAAAAGAAATCTCCTTTTCTTTTGTTCTTGAGCTTTCCCTTAATGGAAGAAACAAGATCCAAGTGTAGGATCTCTCCTTAGGAATAATACCCAAAGCTTTCCCTTAATTTAATTAATATTATATGAACTAGTATAACATTAATCTTATGAAAAATGACCCAAAATAATTTGATATTTGGTCTCTCTAAAACCGGTTAGAGGAGAGGAATTATGGAGGATTTTTCTCTTTCTAAAACTTAATCTTTTTTAGAAGTTGGAATGAATGAATTATCTTTTACACTATTGCATGTAGTGTATATTAAAAAATAAAAGACAAAACCCTTTGCCTTTTCTTTTTGTCAACCGTGTAAGAGGAAGGAAGAGGGGAAGAAAAAGACCCAATGCATGCCCTTGTTTGCCTTCACAATGCAAACTAGGGTTGCATGGCTACTAAAGCATATAATTATTGTGTTTTCCACTAATAATACAAACACAATATTTTAGCTTAATTCTCCTCCAATTTTCGGCACATTGGATAATATGGTATCCATTTTATTTTTGTCAATTTTGTCTTATGTCACATGTCATATGTCACACAAATTTGTTATGTATTTTTAACGTATTAAAAATCAACGTATTAGTAAAAATACGTCATATACAAAATCGACTTAGTAATTCATAATTACTTGTACCAAAATATTTTACCGTTTATAAATCGCATTTATAATAATTCATTCAAATTTAATTGTTTCCTTAAACAATAATTTCATCCGAGTAATGATACAATTCAATTACTCAGACCGTATCTCATTTAATCACACTTTAATGTGATACGTAAATTTTACTTCCAAAATCGTCCGTCAATTTTCAAGTAATTTAATTAACTCGTAACATTATACGATTAATTAAATAATCAATTAAGAGTGTCGCCTATAGGTATGACCTAGGGGTCAATCGATCACCACCGTCAAATCGACGAATAATGTCAAACTCTAGTCACCAATCATTACCGATATATGTTGACCGGTTGACGAAAAAATACTTCCCATTTGTATTCTTTAAAATGAGATTTAATAATGATATTTAAATCATGTGATCGCACCATTGTTGAGGACACATTTCCCAACAATCTCCCACTTGTCCTCGACAAGTGTGCGTCACCAATTCTCTTGTCCTATTACTATCTCCCACTCAATGCAAGGTGTCTTTCAGGTCGTATTTGCAAGTGATCATATCGAGAGTGGTTTCCTCGATCTGGAGAATAACTGATTGACCGGACTTATCTATCATAGATACTTTCCGAGCGTGGCCACGCATTTCCAGTTTATTACTCCTCGAGTGGCCCTGAGATATTGTTATAACCCTGACTAGGAGTGGACAATTCCTATTGCACTCATTCCCTTCGACTAGCCACAGCCATCATAACCCAAAATATGCCCATTTGACCCCATTTACGAAGGTCGTAGTAACACAAATCAAAGTTAATCTGAAACTATGCCATCTTAGGCGAATAGTCTTTAGTCAAAAGAATCGACTCATTTGAATACTATAGTAGCTCTCGCCATGACCAGGCTATATGAATTTGCCAGAACTCTATAAACGGTCATAAGGCCCGACAAAATGTTCCTAACAGTCTGCCTATGTGATCGACTAGTCATCTCACATGACTCTATGGCACTTGAACTTGCCATCAATCGCCTCACACTCTAGTCACTTCGAGACGTCACCTCATACAAGTGACTATGGGCAAATACAATGTTAATCCGTGTTCACTTTAACGGGGTTCAATTGTCTCTACAACCCGTTTGGATGTAACAATGTATAAATTAAAGATAAAAGACAAATGTGATTATGAACATGAACCAAAAAAAAACAACACTTTTATTTCATTTCAAAATCTAACAAACACTTGGTACACGTTTAAGTTCCATGGACGTAACATGTCCATCATGCTTAGCCTGCGATAAAGGCTTGGTGAGCGGATCGGCTATGTTGTCATCCGTCCCAACCTTACAAATCGCAATTTCCTTTCTTTCAATGAAATCTCTTATTACATGATATTTTCTAAGTACATGTCTAGATCTATTACTAGACTTCGGCTCCTTAGCTTGGAAGATCGTCCCACTATTATCACAATAGAGAGTGATGGGATCATTGGCGGTAGGTACTACTTTTAGACCTTCCGTGAATTGCACGATCCAAACAGCTTCCTTAGCGACTTCGATCTTTGCGATGTACTCAAACCTCCGTTGTAGAATTCCCGATTCTGACTTCCTTGAAGCTTCTCCATTACGGCACAACCATTGAGCATAAAAACGAAACCAGCTTGTGATTTCAAGTCATCTCTATCTGTTTGAAAACTTGAGTCCGTGTATCCATTAACACGCAACTCAGTGTCTCCTCCAAACACAAGGATAGAATCCTTAGTTCTTCTCAAGTACTTAAGGATGTTCTTGTGAAATCCGATGACTCTCACCGGATTTCCTTGATATCTACTCGTCATGCTCAAGGCATACGAGACATCAGGACGTGTGCATATCATGGCATACATGATTGATCCAACAGCGGAAGCATAAGGGATCAACTTCATGCGTTCAACATCATGGGGCTCGGAGGGACATTGAGTCTTGCTCAATATCGTCCCGGTTACCATAGGTACCAAACCTCTTTTGGATTTGTCCATGCTGAACCGTCGAAGAATCTTATCAACATAAGACTCTTGACTTAGTGCCAATATCCTCTTGGATCTATCTCTATAGATCCGGATACCTAATATGCGTTGTGCCTCTCCTAAATCCTTCATTTGGAAGTGGTTACCTAACCACTTCTTAACAGAAGACAACATTGGAATATCATTTCCAATGAGTAGTATGTCATCGACATACAAGATTAGGAACACAACATTTCTCCCACTGAATTTCATGTATAAACATGGTTCCTCAACACTTCGAGTGAAACCATTTTCCTTTATAACATGATTGAATCGATGATTCCAACTTCTAGATGCTTGCTTAAGACCATAAATAGATCTCTTAAGCTTGCACACTTTGTTAGGATTTTTAGAATCAACAAAACCTTCGGGTTGTATCATGTACACCTCCTCTTCTAAATGCCCATTTAGAAAAGCGGTTTTGACATCCAT
Organism: Silene latifolia; assembly: GCF_048544455.1. Classification (NCBI taxonomy): domain Eukaryota; kingdom Viridiplantae; phylum Streptophyta; class Magnoliopsida; order Caryophyllales; family Caryophyllaceae; genus Silene; species Silene latifolia. The sequence goes on along the minus strand of NC_133537.1, from coordinate 94,647,911 downwards.
TTGCCATATTTCATAGTCATGAAATGCGGCAATCGCTAACAAAATCCGTATGGATCTTAGCATGGCTACGGGGGCGAAGGTCTCATCATAATGGAGACCTTGGACTTGGGTAAATTCGTTTGCCACTAGCCTAGCTTTATAGACATCGTCATGTCCTTCTATGCCATTCTTGACCTTGAATATCCATTTGCATTGGAGGGGTCTTGCCCCTTTAGGCAAATCTACCAAGTCCCAAACTTGGTTTTCATGCATAGAATCCATTTCGGACTTCATGGCTTCAAGCCATAAGGAGGAATTTGGACTAGAGATTGCGGCCTTGTAGGTGGCGGGCTCATCACTTTCCATAAGCAATACATCGAGTGTTCCATCTTCCTCGATAAGTCCCACATATCGATCTGGATGGCGAATTACTCGGCCCGTCCTTCTTAGTGGAGGAGGTACAACCGCGTTAGATGACGAAGGAACTTCATCTGGCGTCTCTACCTCGGTTTGTGGCTCTTGAACTTCATCAAGTTAAAAATTTCTCCTACTCTGTCTCTTAGAAATAAATTCTCTTTCTAAGAAGACAGCCTCACAAGACACAAACACTTTGTTATCTTGAGGTTTGTAGAAGTAGTATCCTCGAGAGGTCGAGGGGTAACCTACAAAGATGCATTTTTCGGATCTTGGGGAATGCTTGTTGTCGTTCTTAGTTTTGACGTAAGCATCACATCCCCAAATCTTCATCTAGGATATATTGGGGATTTTTCCCGTCCACATCTCATATGGAGTCTTTTCGGTGGACTTTGTGGGACTATTGTTCAAAGATCGAATTGCGGTTTGAATCGCAAATCCCCAAAACGAGTTCGGTAACTCGGTTTGACTCATCATGGATCGAACCATATCAAGTAGGGTTCGATTCCTCCTTTCGGCAACACCATTGAGTTGTGGTGTTCCGGGTGGAGTAAGTTGTGATATAATACCACAACCTTTCAAGTGTGAATCAAATTCAAGGCTAAGGTATTCACCACCACGATCGGATCGTAGTGCCTTAATCCTTTTGTTCAATTGGTTCTCTACTTCGTTTTGAAATTCTTTGAATTTCCCAAACCCTTCACTTTTATGCTTCATTAAATAGACATACCCATGTCTACTCAAGTCGTCGGTGAAGGTTATAAAGTAGTCATAATTACCACGAGCGGTGATACTCATTGGTCCACACACATCGGTGTGTATGAGTCCCAATAGCTCACTAGCTCGTGTCCCTTTACCACTAAAAGGATTACGAGTCATTTTGCCAAGTAGGCAATATTCGCATGTACCAAATGATTGATAATCAAATGGTGTAATCACATTAGTTGAAATTAATCTTTTGATGCGATTCTCGTTTATGTGACCTAATCGACAATGCCAAATGAACGCTTCACTTGGGTCACTTGTTTTGAGTTTCTTTGATTGAATGTTATAAATATCATTAGTCGGATTTGAGGTCTCTAAAATGTAAATGCCATTGATAGAGGAAGCTTGGCCTATAACCAAGTCGTTCCTAGAAATAGTACAACGATTGTTCTTAATGACAAAACAAAAACCGTCCATGTCTAGCATGGCGATTGAAATAATGTTTTTAGAGAGTGTAGGCAAATAAAAACAATTATGCAAATACAACTCAAATCCACTAGGCAAAGCTAAAACATAAGTTCCCTTGGATTCGGCCGCTACCCGAGCTCCATTTCCAAGGCGTAGATCCACATCTCCCTTGCTAAGCCTCTCCACATCTCTTAAACCCTGTAAATGATTACAAAGGTGAGAACCACAACCGGTATCTAGTACCCATGTCGTAGTGGAAGTATAATTTATATCAATAACATAAATTTCTTTAGGAATTGTACCTTTTGGAGTAATGAGTCCTTCCCTTATATTTCGCAAATACACGGGACAATTCCTAAGCCAATGTCCCATGCCATAGCAATAATGGCACTCATCATTAACTTGCTTGAAGTTTTTTATTTTCTTTCCTTTCTTCTTGAACCTCTTGCCCTTTGAAGCAAGAACTTGATTGCTAGAGCTCCCACTAGCTTTGGCATCCTTATCTTCCAGAGACAAAGACCCTATAGATTGCATGAGGTAGTCTTCCTGAGACGGACTCATACGAGGTCTAGTAGTAGTGGGTGGTTTAGATGAGGTGATGAAGTTAAGGTTTCCATCCGAACCTATCCCAAAATGAAGTTCTCTAGTTGTATCGAGATGATTGTTGGAGCAAACGTCATCAAAAACATTGTGATATGACTCAATAGTTATCGGTGCGGTAGCATTCGTTGGATTCATTGTAAAGAACTACAAATATGGAGGAAAAGGAAATATTAACATTTGTCTTTTTAAATCATACTTGTAAAATATTAGCAAGATATGAACATTTATATAGTGACCTCTACCCAACTATAATAAATGATTCCAAGACCCAAATTCATATCGACTTAGGCACGGTAGGGCCGATTCATCCTTTATCAATATAACTCAGTGGATTAACGTTTAATCGATTCTACTTTTAGAACTCTTAGTCGATAATATTACATTTAACGATTATCTTTAGCCCAAAACACATTCGACAAGGGCACGGTAGGGCCGATACATCCCTTATCAAAAACTTTTGTTGAGTTCAATCCAAATTTCGAATAAATGTGTCCATGATCCAAATCCATATCAACTTGGGCACGGTAGGGCCGATTCATCCCTTATCAACATGAATTCGGTGGATTAACATTCATCACCCACTTCCCCTACCTAACAAGGTTTGTACCCCGGTAGGGCCGAGTGCACTCCCTCGCGAAATAGGTTTTCATGGTTTCTACTATTTGGTAAGGCTATGTCTTAATTGATTGTTTTAGCGAGAGGTCATGTCAATTTATTATCTATCACGTTTTAAGTGAACTAAAGCGGTGAACTACGATAATTTTAATTGACACGGTCGATAAACTCGATAAAATGACAATGCATGTTTAGTTCTGGCGATTTAGCGATGCATGTGACATAAAATAAAATGCAAGCATAAAATAAATAAATAAATCCTAGTATGGCCTTTCCTAAAATAGAAAAACTATGTAACTATTACATATTCGGAAACCAACTCCATTGGTCCCTTGAACTTCGGTTGTGGCACGCATCTCGAGGTAACACCGTCTTTATGTATCGCCATTCTTGAAGAAATCCGTCTTTGGGAACTCCGGAATGAATAAAATTACATAATAAATTACATAATTTCCTATTATACATTTGTAACTAAAATAAAATAAATCTATTAAATTACAAAACGGTGATACGAGATCACAATAAAATTACAACCGAATCGATATTCCCATACATTTCGGGAAATACCAATTCAAATCTAAGGCCATACTAAGTAAAATTACATAATTCAAAATTACATAAATTAAAATTATGACAATCATAAAGAAAAATGCAGCATTATAATATGTATGAACATGCTCAATTTTATGCTAAATCGCCTTTAATTAGCCAATATCGTATATTACTCGGTTTTTACGGATTTGCGTGATTTCAACATTTTTATAATCACAAAAATACATAAACTCATATTTATGCATAGGTTAATTACCCTAACCTCTTAGGACTCAAAATTTAGTCTTCACTAATAATTTGACCATAATTAACCTATATTTTATAAAATTGTTCATAAATGGACCAAAAATTACAAAAATAAGCTATAAACTTAAAATAAATCACAAAATTTCAAATAAATTCAAAATTTGAAATTTAAACTCATGAACATTCTGGAAAAATACCATGACACTCATAATGTTCAAAATCTTAGGTTAAAAATTTCGAAAATTTTCCGGAAAAACAATGTTGCGGTTTATCGGTTTTAACAAAATAATCATAAAAACATGGGAAAAATTATATTCATTAACTTTTCAATTTTAGATCTGAAAAATATAATAAAATGCAACATTAGACGTTTTTCCTAAGTCATAGATTATGTTTTATTAATTTTTCACTAATAATGTCACTATTTATGCTATTTTTCTTCAAAAATCCATAAATCATGCAAAAAGACTTCTTTATAGCCAATTATTTTACACACATCTTGTAAAATTGCATGTGACAACATATTAATTTTCTATGACCAGATTCGAAATTTAACTCATATTAACCTATTTTTCACCTAAATCCGAATTTAATAATGAAAAATCCATTTTTCGAGCATAACAAGTCCAAAAATTATGAAAATTTACAGGTTATCTCAAAATAATATATATGACAACATATCCAAAAATCAATGGAAACTTCGAAGTATAGCTAATTTTAGACCAAAAATGACATTTTTACTCATAAAATCATATTTAAATGCCATTATTGTAAATTATGAACAATAAAAATCCGTAAAATTAACCAAAATATCCTAAAACATTTTAGGACCAGAAATATTAACATGCATGGATTAATTTCATGATATATCATAATAACACAAATTTTACAAGTTTTATATGTTATTCTTATAACTCGGAAAAACTCTTAACCGATTTGCATACAAACAACCGTGGCTCTTGATACCGATTGAAGGAAATGTAGATTTATATACATTCTAACATACTCATATATGTTTTAAATTAATTTGTCATAAAATTAAAGGTGGAACTTATGCATGCAAACTAATAAAAGAAATGAGAAAGAAACATTATTCTTACAATGGGTATTTCGGTTCAAATGGGCACAAAAGAAATCTCCTTTTCTTTTGTTCTTGAGCTTTCCCTTAATGGAAGAAACAAGATCCAAGTGTAGGATCTCTCCTTAGGAATAATACCCAAAGCTTTCCCTTAATTTAATTAATATTATATGAACTAGTATAACATTAATCTTATGAAAAATGACCCAAAATAATTTGATATTTGGTCTCTCTAAAACCGGTTAGAGGAGAGAAATTATGGAGGATTTTTCTCTTTCTAAAACTTAATCTTTTTAGAAGTTGGAATGAATGAATTATCTTTTACACTATTGCATGTAGTGTATATCAAAAAATAAAAGACAAAACCCTTTGCCTTTTCTTTTTGTCAACCGTGTAAGAGGAAGGAAGAGGGGAAGAAAAAGACCCAATGCATGCCCTTGTTTGCCTTCACAATGCAAACTAGGGTTGCATGGCTACTAAAGCATATAATTATTGTGTTTTCCACTAATAATACAAACACAATATTTTAGCTTAATTCTCCTCCAATTTTCGGCACATTGGATAATATGGTATCCATTTTTATTTTTGTCAATTTTGTCTTATGTCACATGTCATATGTCACACAAATTTGTTATGTATTTTTAACGTATTAAAAATCAACGTATTAGTAAAAATACGTCATATACAAAATCGACTTAGTAATTCATAATTACTTGTACCAAAATATTTTACCGTTTATAAATCGCATTTATAATAATTCATTCAAATTTAATTGTTTCCTTAAACAATAATTTCATCCGAGTAATGATACAATTCAATTACTCAGACCGTATCTCATTTAATCACATTTTAATGCGATACGTAAATTTTACTTCCAAAATCGTCCGTCAATTTTCAAGTAATTTAATTAACTCGTAACATTATACGATTAATTAAATAATCAATTAAGAGTGTCGCCCTATAGGTATGACCTAGGGGTCAATCGATCACCACCGTCGACGGCATAATGTCAAACTCTAGTCAGCCAATCATTACCGATATATGTTGACCAGTTGACAGTAAAAATACTTCCCATTTGTATTCTTTAAAATGAGATTTAATAATGATATTTAAATCATGTGATCGCACTATTGTTGAGGACACATTTCCCAACATATTCTACATGGTACCCCTCAATTTTTAGACTTTCTACATGGTACCCCTACACTTTTTAAATCATACATGGTACCCCTAATTGTTATCATTACTAAGTGTACCTCTAAACTTTATTTTTCGTCAATTAAACTCAGTTTTAGGCATTAAGTGATTACTTGGACGCGTTACCAAGCTTGTCATTTATCATCCCATGATATAAAGACTCTATTAGGCTCAATATCCATCTTTGGACGTGATAATTTGGCGGGGGATCAATAATTTTTCGGTCAAAATATTTTTAGCCCATATATATAATTAAATATTAGGATCGAGATAGATATTGAGCCTAATAGAGTCCTTATGTCATGGGATAATAAATGACAAGCTTGGTTACGCGTCAATGTCATCACTTAACGCCTAAATCTGAGTTTAATTGACGGAAAATAAAGTTCAGGGGTACACTTAGTGATAATGACAACAAATAGGGGTACCATGTATGTTTTTAAAAGTGTAGGGTTACCATGTAGAAAGTCGAAAAATTGAGGGGTACCATGTAGAATATCCCTTATTTCTTTCTTCATTCAAGTTAGGTTCATTCACGGGAATATCATTTTCTTTGACTACTGTGTTAGATGCTTCAACAAATTCAATGCCTTTGTCTAAATCTTGCACACGTTTAACACAATTGTCTTGTATATGTCCCATATGACCACAATAATTACAAATCAAGTATTCAGGTAAATTAACATATTTTATTTTCCTGAAATCTCGTTCGGAAGGAGTCGATTTGCATTTAGAGTGGTCTCTACGATCATAACACTCATGTACTAAACTCATTTTCATATTATTATCTGATTGCTCAGTTAGAAAATTTAGGACTTTTGTGCTTCCTTCCCATTTATCATGAACCTTCCTAGCATGTAAGAGCAAATCCTTTAAAGATTGAATTTCTTTTAAACATTCGGAATGATCTAGTTCTACATCTTTAGAAGGATTATTTTCTTTATAGTGTCACGAAAATCCTGGAATCTTTTGTTGAGAACTCGTACCATCTCAGAGTGTAATTTCTTAGTATCGTATAGTAGAGTTTTAGATTCTTTCAATTGCTGATTCAGAGAATCTATTTCCATCTTTTGATCTGAAATTATAGCTTCTCTAGCTATAGCTTCAGATTTAAGAAACTCTTTGACTTTTCTCAATTCTAAGGTTATAGTTTCATTAGCTATAACCTTGGCTTGGAGATGTTTAATGTTGAGTTTTAGTTCTGAGCTTCATTAGCTATAACTTTAGACTCAAGAGCTAACTTCATCTCAGCATTTGTCGAATCTGAAGTTGTAGCTTTATTAGCTGTAACTTTAGATTTAAGTTTCTTGTCTTTAGCCTTTAGAAGGTGATTCTCCTTAGCAATATCTAGAATCTGTTCTTTCAAATCTTTCAGTTCCAGATCTTGTTCGTGACAATTATCAAGAGTTTTCTCGAAGTATTCAATAAGTGCCTTTTTGGACAGATTATTAACTTGTTTCTTAAGTTCAAGATAACTTACCTCTTCTTCTTCATCGTTTGAGTCAGAGTCTCCTAGAAAACAGCATTCTGAATTTGAACTCATGCTATCATCGTCACTGTTAGAAATCAAGTCTAGACTGGCGTTGCTTAGGCATAGATTAGCAACTTGTTCATCTTCAGACCCCTCGTCATCTTCTGTGTCGAGATCTCCCTAACACGATGCTAACATGACTTGTTTGAATTCATTTTTTGGTCTGTTCACGCTTAGTCTTGTCCTTGATTTTCTCCCATGTGGGACAGTCTTTGATCATATGACCAGACTCTCAACACTTGAAGCATCCTCTATTAATGAATGATGTTTTTAACTCAGTTGCTTTATTATTGAAGGATTTATTATTATTATTATTATTATTATTATTATTATTATTATTATTATTATTATTATTATTATTATTATTATTATTATTATTATTATTATTATTATTATTATTATTATTATTATTATTATTATTATTATTATTATTATTATAGGACGGTTTGTTTCCTTGTATCTGAGTAGTTTCTTTTTAAAACGTCTGACAAACAATACCGTCTCATCCTCAATGTCAGATTCAACCTTTACACTTTCTGATGCTTTGAAGTGCCATGCTCTTATTTTTACTTGGTCCAGCATCATCGTTATCTAGGACAATCTCCTGAGCCACGAGGACTTCTATGAGTTCCTGATAAAACAAGGAAGTAAGATCTCTTGATTCCTCCATTGTTGTGACCTTAGGACGCCATTTTTTGGTCAGACTCTTTAGGACATTTATAGCATTGTCCTTAGATTCAAACTTTCTACCAAGATTTTTCAATTCATTTATAATGCTGGAAAATCGTGCAGACATGCTATCAAGAGATTCGTTTGGCTCCATTCTAAAGAGCTCATATTTTTGAATCAGCAAGTCAATACGATATTTCTTAACAATTGTTGTTCCCTTATAAGCTAATTCAAGACCATCCCATATTTCCTTGGCCGAGGTACAAGACGAAAAACGATCAAATTAAATTGATGTCATGCCATTTTGCAACAGACTTATAGCTTTCGAGTTTTTCTCAGATTTCTTGTAATCAGCCTCCACATAGTCTTCTTCTTTTTTCTCATAGGTAGTGCCTTCAGTAGATCCGACAAAAAATTTATTCAGTCCATTTTGTATGATCTTCCAGCAATCCCAATTTAGTCCTTTCACATAGTGTGTCATCATGTTTTTCCAAAGTTTATAATTCTTCCCATCAAAGACGGGACACTTAAGATACTTGGAATCCATTTAATACGTGTAAGGCGGCGGAATAGAAATAAGATAAAAATAAAAAGAGATAGACGGATCAGCCTCTTAGGCAATCAAGAGCACGAGGCTCTAATACCAATTGAAGAGTCTATCGATCTGATAAACTCAAGAGGGGGGTGAATTGAGTATAAAAACTTTAGCCCACTTTTTCGATTGTCCGTATGAGCGTGAATGAATAATTAATTATTTATACTTTATTGATTAAACTTTAACTAATTAACTAAGCAGATTAAAACGTAAAGAAATAAATGAAAGAAGATGAGTGACACACGTGATTTTGAAGTGGTTCAGTTTCACAAGTCGAAACCTACGTCCACTATTCTCGATTAATAATTTTAGTACCTTTCTACGGATTACAAAATTACAAACCCACTTGTACAAATAACTCTAGTTATAACTCAATTGAGTACCGCTAAATACTCGGTTCTGTCTAACTTGCGTTAATAAGAAAGCACTTGATTGTTATTCTAATTTGTTCACACAATTGAACGAGTAAGTTATCCAATAACGTAATCTATTAAAGTAAATACAAATACGAAGTACGACTTTTCGTAAGGATTTTCGAATTGTAAAAATATATTAATTACTCGATAAAATGTTTACTTGATTTTTGCAAAGCATCTTTATAATTGCGAAAAGTCCTTTTTAAATATTGAAGCACCTGTGTATATATAGTAGAGAGGAGATCTAGGGTTTTGCGAAACCCTAAAGGTGTCGTGTGCCCCTGATAGATTGTTTCACAAGAAATAAATCTTATCTTCTCTTACCTTCACTCAATTAATATCTTATAATAAGTAAATAAGGTAAATCTATAAATTGTTAGGATAGAAAAGTATCTTAAAACAACTTATTCAAGATTTAACCTAATAGATAACTTGTACAAAGGGTTAGTGCGAAGTGGACGACGGCTCATAAGCCCACCGTCTTATTTCAAAACCCTAGATAAAATTTCAATGCGTGAATTAGGGTTTAGTTCTTACACAAATTTTAGAACCCTAGATAGTATGACAACTCATAAGCTGTTTTACTAATCAATAGGATATCTATAAATTTATTTGAGCTAAAACCCGTATCTCCTTTCTAAAACACATACACATATTTTCGAAAAATATATTAAAGGATTTTTGCTTCGAAAAACGATTTTAAAACCCTAAAATCGTGACTTCATATTGCAGCCTAATGTTATAGGTCAAATGACTATAACCATAAGCTTGGTAAGTAAAGTTATAGGTAAAATAGCTATAACTTTACCTTCCCAACATTACTTCTATAAATACCGTCAATGGTTAATGTCCTATGTTAGCTAATCTTCCTGGAGATCTTCAGTATATGGATCATCTCTTCATTTTGATCATAAGCTCTTCATGTTGAGCTTCTTAAAGACTTGATCATGCCTTTAGCTTGAGTGATCATTGTAGTCAACAATGCTTTTAAGAATCTTCAATGTTATAGCTCAAGCAGCTATAACATTACTTTAATGATGCTTCACAATCCTCAATGTTATAACCATGAATGCTTTGACATTTCGTGCTTATATAGTAATCCTTATATAATCTAACCAAGACTAAACAAACGATTACGAGCAACAGATATATAAATATTACACAGTATACTTATCATTATCAAAACATAACATATACTTATATGGTCCAACACACGTAAACATGCAAAGTATTTGTTGAATACAAAATAACCACGATGACTCGAAGTTAAGATTGAAATTGCTTATTTGAAAATGAATTTTGAAAATTCCGTGACAAGACGTCTCGCTTGGATTTTTCAAATGGAATTGTTTTGAAATAATTTGAGAGGAAAAATTAATTCGAGTTTGAATTAAATTAACCCACATCGAATTTTGCTAAAATTGATTTGCAACAAAAGAATTGAAACTCAAACCGCCATGAATGAACTTCAAAAGGACTTCTGTGAGTGTGTTGATTTTTAATTTCGCGAGATCAAGACTCGAATTTACAAGAGCGATTTGAGAAAATTGACAACATTTATGCGAAATGTTTTTCAAAATTTTCGACTGACATGGAAACCATCTGTCACGGACCGGGGCGACTAGCCATTCCCCCTAAAATAAAGAAGAGAAAAACCCGTATGTTTAAAGCTGAGTCATGAAAACCGTGTCGGATTTCATAAGACGAGAATCCAAGGAAATGTGAGTGTGAGAAAACACAAAAAATTCTGGGCAAGCCCAAAGAGGCCCGACCTCTATGTCGAGAAAAACGAGGTGTGAGGAAGAAGCACAACTAGACAAGGACAAGTCAAGGTGTGGATTCTTAGAAGCAGCCCGAAGAGGCGTGAGCAGGCCTGCGATGCAAGGGCTTCTTCCTTTTTTGAGAAAAAAGGCGCTGATTGTTTTGTATAAGTAGGGAGGTTTGTGCTTTATTGTTTCATCATCCGAAACACAAAAATGTCTCTACGAAAATCTTCTCTTCTTCTTCCACAAAATAATTCATGGATACTTTCGGAGAAAGGTTACGATATTGGTGTCGGGATTTATCGCCTCCCGAGAAATATCAACTCATTGTAATGGGAGTTGGTCAATTGTTAAGGCTTCGTCAAGTTAAGGTGCAATCCTCCTTCCTTGATGAATGCTCTCATTTTTTGGATGCGAAACATCATGCGTTCGTCTTCCCGAAAGGTGAAATTTGCCCTCTTGCCGAAGAGGTGGGTGCTATTGGAGGGTGGCCGAGTTGTACTCCGGTGCTTCCTCCTACTCGGTTGTGCTATAAGTTTCGTTCCATACTAGGCTTGTCGACGAGCCAAGTGAACTTCCTTCTTGCTCCTTATGGTGTTGATATGTTGTCTCTTATCAACGTCTTTTCCAATAGCTTAGATGCCAATATTTCGAAGGTGGCTAGGAAAAGGACTCTTGCCTTTTGCCTAGTGCATGCTTACCTCCTTGTTGATGCCTTGAAGAAGGAGGGGCCAAGGTGCTATGGTAGCATGACCCTCATTCATGTTGTCGAGCAAATAGAGCATGGGTGGGATCTATCTTGGCTAGTGCTCGGTGAGATTGTCCAAGAAGGGTTCTTATGGAGAAGTCCCTTCATTTGGATCCCCTAGGATCCACCAAATATGACTTATGGAGAGGCTAAGGTACGTTGAGCCTCCGGTTGATGCTTCTTCTTTCTCCTTTCGTCATCTTACCATGAGGAAGAAGTTGTATTGATGTGAGAAACGTGTCGTCTATGCTCTCAATCAAATAATATTTATATTCTCAACAAAGTACTCTTAGTAGAGTGGCAAGTAGAGGTCGGATCCCAAGGGACGGGTATTGTATTGACTTATCGATTGTAAATAGCTATGTCTTAGTGTCACAATTTGGGTTGAGGTTGAGATTTGCATCTTAAACGACTTAACAAAAGGAAGAGTAAATAAATAAAAGCAAAGCAAAGTAAGCAAATAGAGTTTGTAAACAATTGATTAAAAGCACTAGGGTGTCATGGGTTCATAGGGGAATCATGATGAGATCACCTAAATAAGTTACATAGATGCAAGCAATTATTGTTGTAATGGAATCGAGTTAGTTTATATCTTGCCATTCCTAGGGAGTTTTAGGTCTCGGAGGCGAGTCGGTCACAACTTTACAAAACCTACATCGACTTAGTCCTCCCTATTCAACTATATGCATGGTCTAATAAGCCTTGATTTGGTTTATATCTTACAAGTCTTGTTGAAAGGATAAGAGAATCATGCTAGGTTGTCAATCATGCATTTCATTAAGCATAACATGTGCATAAGTTGAAATTACAACAAGCAAGCATTCATATGAACTTATTAAGTATAGATCTACCCCATAATTAACTCCCCCTAACACCCCCCCCCCCCCCCCCCCCCCCCCCACACACACACACACACACACACTAACCCTACTTAGGGAACTACGCACTCATTATCATGGTAAACATGATAACAATGGTGTCAATCATCTTAACAAGTATAAACATGATGGAAGATTAAATCAATAAACAAGGATTAAGTAAAGAGTAAAGAAATTGTACCAATCTTAAGATGAACAAATGGAAAGGAAAGAATGATAAAAGAAAACTTGACTGATGATAAAGAGTTGTCAATTCTCCAATAAACCCAAATAATCTTCAATTACCCAACTAGATCTAGAATTCTTGAATAATAATTAAGGAAGGATTAAAGTATAATTAAGCTAATTGATGTATAATCTCTAATTAAATTGTCTTAATCTACTAAATAACTTGTCACTAATCTTCTATTACAAGGGAGTATTTATACTAAGTACAAGTATTAGGTTAGGGCTTAAATGACGATTAAGCCCCTTAAATAAAGTCCAACGCCTTGCAAGTCCTGGCATGGGACGCACGACCTTACTCAGATGGACGCTCATCCTGCACTGAGGGACGCTCATCCTGCCTTGGGGACGCCCGTCCTTCTCATTGGAACGCCCGTCCTGAAGGGCAAGTTTGCTTCTTCTTTCATTTGGCTGCCCCTTAACTCGTGGGGATCCTTTAGGGATCGTGGGGGTCCTTCATCATAGCCCACTTACTTGTTTTATTGACTTAAGCCTTTAGTATTGGTCTTTCTTTGTTGCTTGGTCGTTAGATGCGATCAATTTAGCTCCGTTTTGCTCCGTTTACGCAAGGCTAACACTCCTCTCCTACCAAGTGTTAGTATTTAGACCCGCATTAGACTCTTCTAATGACATTAAAATTACTAATTAATTATGTGTAGTGGTCTAAATCTACATGCATGCAAGTTTGAAGAAGAAATAGTATCCTTACATTGGTGTAAATGGCAAAAAGGGCACTACAAAGGTCTCCTACCTTTGTAGTTCTTGAGCTAAAATAATTGATGGATGATCCTTCAAACCCAAATCACCAACCTAGGTGATCCCCTTTGGATGCACCCAAGACTAGGCCAAATTACTACTAAGATTACTAACTAGATAATAATAGTAATAAACCTTGTAATATGTAATATTATTACACTAATAATATTAGATTTTATTTATTTATTATTATTTGTGAATTTATTTGGATTATTTTTGATCAATTTTGATGAAGGCAAAAAGAAAAATTAGGAGCCCTTTTCTTCTTCCACCAAAACCGGCCAAGCCAAGCAATTTAGAGAGAATTTTGTTCTAATTTTTCTCACTTTTAATGTGTGTATGCAAGTGGTATTTATAAGCCACAAAATGTAAACAATTCACCAACAAAAGTTAGTGAAAAATGATGTCACAACTTGAGTGTAAAACACATCATGTTAGGCAGCACATGTGAAGGTTTTCGGTTCCATTTCGACTTTCGACATTTGTCCCACAAATGCTTATAAATCTTATATTTAATTATCTTATATAATTAAATATTAATTTGATTATTTAACACTTAAATAATACAAATTAACCACTAATGACCACTTAACTATTAAGTAATTATTAGACCATTTTATCAATATAAAATGTGTCAATGGAACCCTTATTAGCAAATTTCACAACCTCTTGTAAATTTAAATAGCTAATTACCTCCGCCTCACAACATACACACATACCGTATAAATTTATTAATTAACTATTAATTAATAAATTCTAATTAATATTTATTAATTAATTATCATATAATTAAATAATAAATCCCTTTGGCCCGAGTTCGTAACTCGTCATCAAATAATATATTCACATGACTTAAATAAAAGTCGATTAATACAAGGATTTAATTAAATTGTATCTCATACAAATAATTAGTTTTTCCATTTGGGCATCATCCTATAGGTGTGACCTAAAGAGATCAGTTGATCACCGCCGTCACACGACAGTAACGTCAAACTCTAGTCAGCTGAGCGTTACTGATAAACGTTGATCAACTGACAAATATATAAAATAAATCCCTGATATTTCTTGTACGAGATTAAGTATGTAGACACACTATTGTGGAGGACACTCACTCCAACAATCTCCCACTTGTCCAACACAAGTGTGCGCTACCAATTCTCTTGTCCAATAATATCTCCCACTCAATGCAAGATGTCTTTCAGGTCGTTCTTGCACGTGATCATATCATGAAGTGGTTTTCTCGATCAGGAGAATGACTGTCTAACCGGATAATATACTATAGATCTCATCCGAGCGTGGCCACACATTTTCAGTCACCTCTCCTCGAGTGGCCTTATGGTCCGGTTAAAACTCGTCGTCAAAAGCTACCAACCAAAACAATATTTATAACTTCACAAACTACTCTTAGTAAAGATGTAAGTAAAAATCGGATCCCAAAGGACGGGTATTGATGTAGGATTTTCAATTGCAAGTAGCTATGTCTTAGGGTGTCACAAATTGGGTCGAGATGAGATGTAATCTAAACTAATCAACAAGATGAATGAAAACAAAGGAAAGCAAATAAAGGGGTTTATAAACAATTGATTAAAAGCACTAGGGTGTCATGGGTTTATAGGGGATTCATGGAAATAGATTATACAAACATGTTCTCAAATAGATGCAAGCACTTATTGTTGTGATGGGATCGACTTAGTGTATATCTTACAATCCCTAGGAAGATTTAGGTCCCGGAGCCGAGGCGTCTAGACTGTACAACACCTACAAGTCGACTTAGTCTCCCCCTATTCAACTCTATGCATGGTCTAGTGAGGATCGAGTTGGTTTATGTCTTACAAGCCTCATTGAAAAGATAAGAGATGGGTAAAAAATGCAAGGATTCATAGGCTCGCATTTCATCAAACATCACATGTGCGTAAGTTGAAATCACAACAAGCAAGCAAATTAATTATGAAAACATATTAGATTACGCATATATCAATTCCCATGTTTGTTTCCCCTAATTCCCCATTAACCCTAGCTAAAGAACTACTCACTCATGATCAAGTTTAGCATGCTAATAAGGTTGTCAATCATACTAACAAAGCAAAACATGATGAATAAATGATGTAATTAACAATAATTAAACAAGGGTAAAAAGAGATTATACCTATGGAGATGATCCAAATAATAAAGCAAAGAATAATAGAAGTACTTGATGATTGATGGAAGGTTGTCAATCCTCCAATAATCCCAAATAATCTTCTAATTACCCAAATAAAACTAAGAACAATTGAGAGAATTAAGGAAAGATTAAGATATGATTAATATTGAAATGTGTATTATAACTAAATTAAGAGATGATTAACGATTGATTAAAGATTAATTAAGTGTTGATGATAATCTAGGTAGTATAATGGGGTATTTATACTAAAATTAAGTACAAGTATTAGGGTTACTAAGGGCTTAAATGACTATTAAGACCCTAAGAGAAGCTTGAGGAATTGCAACTCCCGAGGGACATGCGCGGATCGTGCTTGCAACTCCCACCAGGATCCGCTCGTCCTCACTTGAAGCACGGCATGTCCTCTAAGAAGATCCGCTCGGGCTGGCAGTCGAGACGCTCGGATCGAGCTCTGGTACGCTCGTCCTGAGCTCAAGCCGCTCGGATCGTGGCACAGTATTCTTCTCTTTTTTGGCTCTTTAACAATCCGTGGGGATCGTGTTGGGGACGCAAGGATTTTTTCATCATTGCCCATTTCACTTTATTTACTTGCTTAGGCCTCTAGTGTCGGTCTCCTCTTTAATGCTTGGTCATTAGATGCAATCCATTTAGCTCCATTTCAATGCAAGGTTAGCAATCCTCTCCTACCAAGGACACAAAACCTCAGAGAATATGCAAAATGGGAAACTAAAGATAATAAATGACCCTAATAGGTGCTAGAAAGCATGGGAATGAGGTTAATTCGGGGACTAAATGTGCTCAAATATGAGTCACATCAAACATCCCCAAACCGAACCTTTGCTCGTCCTGAGTAAAGAGGTGACTAAAACTATAACCTTTTTTTAAACTAACCTACTAATATAGCCGATATGAGACAATTAGCGGATCTCACTCCGCCCCTTCAACTCACAACAAGACATCCATGAGGTAAGATGCCTTCTTGCAAGGCAAGGTTGGGCTTGCCAAAATGGCGATACATCCAATCATTAAGCACACAAAAGATGGTAATGGATGCATCTACAAAAGAATAGCCACTTTCCTCATCTATGTGGTGGAAATTATCTAGAAGGGAAGCAATCTAAGGGTACACACTCCATTATAGATATGGTTTCTTCAAATTACTAAGCCTAGGAGGATACCAACAAATCGCCTCCAAGTTGTGTCAAGCTAGGGTACCTCCGTCCTCAATTGCTAAATGCTTTCGTCAAGAGTAGACTCCCTATGATGTTAGAAATACTGTAGGATCACGGAATTCCCCCTCCTGC
The DNA here is from genome assembly GCF_048544455.1 of Silene latifolia. Lineage (NCBI taxonomy): Eukaryota > Viridiplantae > Streptophyta > Magnoliopsida > Caryophyllales > Caryophyllaceae > Silene > Silene latifolia. Next base: position 94,631,008 of record NC_133537.1, on the reverse strand, counting down.
CTAGACAAGAAGAAGGGTCGTCCCCTCTCTACCATGCACAAAAGTGGGTTCAATGGAAAAAGGAATCAATATGCTTTTGAGTTTCATAGTGGGAGTTTGCTTTTGGTTTTGTTATTCTCCCCAATTTCTTGTGGCATTTGACATTTTTGAGAACAATTTTCTTTGCCATTTCTTTGATGTTTGGCAATTTGATGCTTGACATTTTTCAACTTTTGCATTTTTTGAACATTTTCAAAGTCACCCCAATTTGTAACAAGGGTGCTTTTATTTGAAGCATAGGAGTTCTTTTTTTTGTACTCCTCTTTTCTTTGATGCAAACTTCTTGATTTTCATTTTGGTACTTGAACTTAAATTGAGATTTTTTTGTGCCCATTCCCTTTTTGTTGACAAAAATGATGATAGAACTGGAAGATGGTTGCATGGTTTCAAGGGCCACCTTGGAATAAACGGTAGCCAAGGAGTCATCACATCACAAGGTACTGTTGACTAGGCCTTAGTCCATGGATCAAAGGATACTAGCATGACACATCCTAGGGTGTTTTAGAGGTATTCTAATGTGCAAAGGCTCAAGAAGAAAAAGTATCTACTAGGGCCTTATATACACTTATCAAGTTTCCCAAATAGATGTTTTCACAAAAATTTTCTAAAATGCAACTAACATTTATACAACCTAATGTATATGCTTCTATCAACTAGTATGCCATATAAAATACATGGAAATCCTAAGATCACATTGGTTTGTGGCGTAGTCGATCCAATGTGATTAAGGACAAACAAACACAAGTATATACACAATATACAATTCTACACTACAAAGGAATAAACATGTATTTGGATTTTCAAATTTTTGAAATTTTTATGGTTTTTGTTTTTGTGAAAGTTAAGTTAGAATTTTCCATCTCCACACTAGTATGGGCATTATCCTCAATGGCCAATACGATAGGAAATTATGCAATGCAAGCTAAATGAGAATGCATGATTTCTACACTATTATGCAAAACTATATGACATATATATAAGTAATGCATTCTACTCTACCCTATATGATGCATGCTTTCTATTGTTCGGAGAGCTAATTTGAATTAACTCACATCCCTTGTGTTTGAACTTCTCCAAACCAAGTAAGACACTATTTCTAGTGTAAAAATAGGGGGAGTTCATGCACAAGGAAAGGATGCAATGCATGAATCCTAATTGTCATTTTGGATTTTCAAATGGGAACAATAAATTAGTCATCTCAATGAAACCAAGGTGGGAGTCCTTTAGATGTTGCTAGGACTCAAAAGAAATACTCATGATAAAGATTAAAAACATGATAAAGAGACAAAGCTAAAGGAGGTGTAGGAAACTCACAATGGAATAGGTTGAAGTCAAGTAATCAACCCCGCATGTAAGGTATCCTCCAAATAGCCTTGTCAACCCTCAATTGTCGCTCATTACGACATACATCCTCATCACCGGCATCATTGCCGTCATCATCATCGTCACTTGCATCATCAATTTCTTCATTATCTTCTTCATCATCCACCTCCATTGACTCGGAGGATTCACCGTTTCCATCATCATCTTTGGAATTTGAACCTTGCTCTTCTTCTTCTTGGCATGAATCATTACCTTCCCCGTCTTCAAAAACAACAACCTCCTTTCCATTAGCCACCCGATTATCTATTTCGGCATGTTGAGAAGCACTTGGGAGGAATACCTCCTTATCCGCCCAACTAGGCAAAGGACATGAAGGATCAAAAAGTCCTTACCTAGATAGATGTAGAAGGGGTGGATATTGGGCACGGTAGGCATTCACCCGGTCTTCATGAGCTTCTTTATGCATTTGTTGCATTAGTTGGGTCAAATAGTCGTTGTCTACCATGACATTAGAGCCACTTGGTTTGAATTCTTGGTAGGCAAAGGGATATGGTGGAGTCACAATGACGAAGTAGGAGGGCTTTGAAATTGGTTCCCTATGTTGTTTAATTATCACTTCGGCTTCCTCGGAGACGGGCAATAAGTAGTTTGGGCTATGGACGGAGATGCGGCAAATCTTGCTAGGCAAGACAGAGGACTTAGTTTCTTTGATGAGCCACTCATATTTGTTGTCAAGATTGTCATTCTTGACCCAATGGAATTTGTTGATCATAGTGCTCATATCAAGGAGGTTTCTCCCTTTAACCGGTTTGTAGGTGTTATCTTTGTTGAAATTTGGGTTAAAGTGCTTAGCTAACCTCGTTACCAAGCTGTCGTTTACAATGAAGGCCGCTTCATCTTTCCCATTATCAATCTCGAGCCACCAATCAAGCAATAGTTGAAGAATGTTGTACTTTTTGGTGAATTTTCCATTGATATTCATGAAGGACTCAAGGTAGGCAAAATCAAGTTCGGTGAAGTGATTGGTGCCTTTTCTAGAAATTAAGGTATTGCCCACAAACTTGTGCCATACTCTTATGCCCGGATGATGAACATATAAAGCATGACACTCCCGGAAAGAGTCGAATTGTCGACCGGTAAGAGATTTACAAAGGGGTGCGGCATCATATTTCAAAGGCTTCTTCTCATAATGATGATATTGTAAAAGACCAAACACATTACCAAACTCACTCAAAGTCAATCTTCTACTCTTGTTCTCATGACGGAATTCAACATAATGTCGAGTCTCTATCTTAGACACCTTCAAGGAGCTTATGAACTCCATGGTTAATGAAGGGTAGGTCAATTCTTCTATTTCAAAGAGGGCTAACAACCTCATGGACTCGAAAAATGCTCTAGTTCTCTCAAGCACACCCAATTTTTCCAAAGTGTCTTGACAAATAAACTTGGTAGCCACAATAGTCTTTTTAACAAGGGATAAAAATGCATTCCCATGAGCATCAGTTAAGAAAGTTACCTCCGGAAAAATTGGCAATTGTTCTATAATCGGAGTAGATGTGGTAGCTTCCTCAATAAGAGTTGCGATTTCTTGGATTTCCACCCTTGGTTGGGTCACTACCAAAGCCTTAGATGCAAGAAGAGCTTGTTGTCTCTTTGATAAATTTGGAGTCTTGGGTGCCTTGGTTCCGCCTTTGGTCCTTGCCATTGTATTCTCCTTCTCAAATTAGTATCAACAAACCAAGATTTTGCTTGAATGTTCCTTGCTTCCTCAAACTTCAACCAATTCCTCAATCAATTTAGGATTTTTGAATTTTTTCCCAAACCCTAGAAAATTGATTCAATTTGTGAGGAATTTGATGCTTAGATGGTCTTTTGTTGATAAAGGAGTGATTTAATCTTGTTTTGAGCAAGTTTTCTTTGAATGGTGGAGAATTTTGTTGAGAAATTGGTGTTTTTGAATGGGATGATTGAGGGTTTAAGTGGGAGAAAAGGTGTGTGTTTATGTTTTTGAAAGATAGAAATGAATTGGGAAGGAAGGGAATTGTCCCGTGTTTTTATTAAGTACAGGTCAGGGACACTCGGATCCTTCACGGGACGCACGGATCATCTTACAGGATTTCCTGAAATTGCAAAACAGTGCCAGGACGCGCGGTTCCTCCTCAGCTCGAGCGGATTTCTGTTGGGATGCTCGGATCCTTCCTGGGACGCTCGGATTTCCTTACAGGAAAATTTGATAAATTTTGGAACATCTCAGGACGTGCGGATTCAAGTCAAGACGAGCGTCCTGAAGTTGGGGACGAGCGGATTCAAGTTGGCTTGCGCATATTTCCTTACAGGACGTTTTCTTCAGTTAAAACTATCCCAGCTCCCACGTCCTAAGGCCAGGACGCGTGGATTGATGCTGGAGACGCTCGGATTCTCCTGGGCACACTCGGATCCTCTTCAGCTCCCACGAGCTCAGGTCCGCTCGTGGGGATTCCTTTTCCCATGTCATTCTTTCTTCTTTTCCTTTGTTAAATGTTGTGGGTGCACTACAAAAGCTTGGTTAGCCTAGGCATTTGCTATCCCCACACTTGGTCAAACACTACACATCAAAACACGTTAAAATACCTCTCTTACTTGCTCTCATGTCAAAAATCTTGATCACAACACAAAAATGCAAATCCAAAAATGACAAAGATGCAATAAAGGAAATAAAGTGCGAGTTAAGGGGTTAGAATATTTACAAATGGTGGTTTAGGGAGAACTCCACCAAACTCCCATTCTTGGATGAGATGTCAAGGGGGTAAAGCCAAGGTGTTGTTGATGTTGCTCAACACCTTGTAGAAGTAGTCGAAGGCTTGCTCATTTTCATGATAGAGGTCTTGGGTAGACCTTTGCACATTGTTCTCTTCATTGTTGCATTCCAAGTCAAAGTGATGACAAGGATCAATAAAGCCTTAGTCTAAGGTCATAGCATTTCCAATATAAGGATTAACTAATCCTTCAAATTCATCGTCTCATAGACCGCAAACTTCACTAGCTTGTTCCCCAATGATGTCATGAGTTGACAAGAGCAACTCTTCTTTCTTGTTATCTTGGCCAATGAGGCATTCTTCATTACTTGTCATAATGGGTGAGCTATTCAATATCTCATTATTGTTGAAAATTCCTTGCTCTCCGAATAGAGCTTCTTGAAGGTCATCCACTTTCTTCTTCCATATGGGTGGTGTTTCTTTACCCATGGCTTGATCTTTGCATAGAGATTCTAACTTCTTCCTATCACATTCTCGGCTATAGTGATCGACCATGAAACATGGCTCATGTAGTCGGGGAGCTCTCATTGTTTTGTCAAGATTGAAAGTGATTGTCTCGTCCCCTACTTCAAGTTTGAGCTCTCCATGTTTCATATATATTACCACTCCCGCGGTATGCAAGAAAGGTCTTCCTAAAATGATAGTAATGTTGGAATCCTCCTCCATGTCTACAATGACAAAGTCTACCGGGATGAAGAATTTGCCAATTCTCACGGGCACATTCTCCCATACCCCTAAAGGTATCTTTGTTGATCGATCCGCCATTTGAAGAGTAATATTGGTGCATTTGAGATCTCCTATTCCTAGCCTCTTACACACCGAGTATGGCATGACACTTACACTTGCTCCAAGATCACATAATGCTTTGGTGATTGTAGTGTCGCCAATGGTACATGGAATAGAAACACTTCCCGGATCTTTAAGCTTCGGAGGGGAACTCCCTTGAAGAATAGCACTACTCACTTTGGTAAAGGCAATAGTCTCCAACTTTCGGATAGATTTCTTCTTGGTAAGAATGTCTTTCAAGTACTTTGCATAGGCTGGAACATGGTTGATCAATTCCATAAATGGGATTGAGACTGTGGGATTTATCAGTATGCATCCCTTTGATTTTAAGGACTATAACGAATTAACAATGATGATAACTAGTCATAAAATAAATTGCATATACAAAAAGATAAAGAGATGAAGAATCAACCTTCGGTCCTAGCAAATTTGGCCTATGAACAATATCGCAATGATATTCTCCTATCAATTGCACCCAAGATGCTCCGAGAAATACCCTTGATTTTGCTAGAATCGATCCAAAAATTAAAATAATTTTTAGGTTTTTCTTTGTGTTTTTCCGATGAGAGAGGAGGAAAAAATGAAAATGAATTAGGTCAGAAAATCATCTCCCTCCCTCCCCTATAAACCGTGTATGAGGGATTGATTAGGGTAGAATTTTTTTTTTTCATTTTTCTCGGCCCATTTACGAAATAAGGAGTATTATTTCCTTATTTTTGGTTATTCCAAAAATGTATAAAATGTGTTAAATTGTCATCTAGTGAGGATCGAACACATGACCTCTTGGTTTGTGTACCCTCACTATTACCACTATGACACATTCAACTTGTTGATATTAAATATAACCGATTACATTTAATTACGAATTAACATATTAATTCGTCCAAGCTAACATTATATACATTTAATTAAATATAACTTATTATATTCAATTTACGAATTGACAGTTAATTCGTCTCAACTAATATTATTTAATCTTCATTAAATAATTGTCTCATCAACACATTGACTAACTCTTTAGTCATATTAGGCATCAATGTGATCATATTTCTATAACCACATCTCTCAAACACATCCTATAGGTGTAACCTTTAGGGACCAGTTGATCACCGCCATCTATATGATAATAATGTCAAACTTTCTAGCAAGCCAACCGTTATTAGGTAATCGTTAATCAACTGATTAAATATGCGAAGTATACCCTTGTGAACCTGTAAGAGATTTACAAATGTTATCACACTAATTTGTGGAGGACACAAGCTCTAACAAACTCCCACTTGTCCTCACAAGTGTATGTGCGATAACCGATTCTCATATCCTAAAATTTCTCCCACTCAATGTAAAACAATTTGCAAATCCGCATTCACAAAGGTCGTATTTTACAAGCGATCATTATCAAGAGTGGTTACCCCGACTAGAGAGTAACTTAACTGATAAACGAATCAACATTCGAGCATGGCTATGCATTTCAGTTACAACTCCTCGAGTGGCCCTGAGAAATAACTATACCTGATAAGGGTTGGATATTTTCCTCAACTCGAATCCTGTAGATGTAAGCACAATGAAATGACCTAAAAAAATCTACTTAGCCTCCGATTCTGACGAACGTGAGAAAGAAACCAAAGTCACCCAAAAACTGCCTTAATCTCAAGAGACAGTCGATAGTCAAAAGAATCGACTCTAGGAACACAATGGATGTCCTATCCACGACCTGGCACCGAATGTTTTTAAACATTTAGGACTCCATTACTTTGTCACAAAAAATTGTCCTACGAGGTATCGTTATAATCTCGCATTTGTGATCGATCAGTCAACCGTTTGACTTATGGCTCGTTGAACCCACCATCAATCGACTGCACAATATAATAGCCGGAGTTATCAGCTCACATTGGCGATTACGGACCAAAACAAATATAATGTAATTCAGTTCACTTTGTGGGGTTCAATGTTGTCAGTACAATCCACATGAAAAACAAAATATTATATATAAAACGATGAAATTATAAATAGTATATATGAAAAAGATAATGTATCAAATCCATAATCAAGTACTACAACTCAGGAACGCGTTTAATTCCCATGGAATTAACGTGCCCTACATGCTTATCATAATTCAACGGTTTAGTGAGAGGATCCGCGATGTTATCATCCGTCGCAATCTTGTCTATCACTATCTCCTCTTGCTCCACATAATCACGGATCAGGTGAGCTTTCCGATGTACATGTCTAGATTTGTTGCTAGACTTTGGCTCCTTAGCCTGGAAGATGGCACCTCTATTATCACAATAGATGGTGATCGGGTCATTCGAACTAGGAACTACCGTAAGTCCTTGTAAGAATTGATGCATCCATATCGCTTCCTTTGCGCCTCTCCGAGCGGCATAGTACTCGGATTGATGAGTAGAATCTGCTACAACACTCTGTTTGGAACTCTTCCAGCTGACCGCAGCACCATTAAGAGTGAAGACGAACCCGGACTGAGATTTTGAATCATCTCGATCCGTTTGGAAGCTAGCATCTGCGTAACCGATTGCGCATAGCTTAGAATCGCCTCCATAAGTCAATACCCAATCCTTAGTCCTCCGTAGGTACTTGAGGATGTTTTTAACCGCTATCCAGTGTGCTTCACCTGGAGTCTTTTGGTACCGACTCGTCATACTCAATGCATATGCCACGTCTGGACGTGTGCATATCATGGCATACATGATCGATCCTATTGCAGATGCATAAGGAACAAGACTCATGCGCTCAATCCCTTCAAAGCGTCGTGGGTGATCGAGACTTGCTCAACCGCATCCCGGCCGTTATTGGAAGGTTCCCCTTCTTGGAGTTGGTCATGCTGAACTTTTCAAGAATCTTATCCAAATAAGACTCCTGACTAAGTGATAACGTCCGTCGTGATCTATCTCGGTAGATACGGATTCCCAAAATGCGTTGTGCCTCACCCAGATCTTTCATCTGGAAATGGTTCTTCAACCATTCTTTAACCGAAGATAGGAGAGGAATGTCATTCCCAATCAAGAGTATGTCATCGACATACAATATCAAGAATACAATCTTGCTCCCACTCGACTTGATATATAAGCATGGTTCTTCGACCGATCGAGTGAAACCATACTCTTTTATCACCTGGTCGAAACGATGATTCCAACTCCGAGAAGCTTGCTTAAGTCCATAAATGGAACGCTTAAGCTTGCATACTTTCTTAGGATGTTCAGGATCTATGAAACCTTTGGGTTGCACCATGTACAACTCTTCCTCCAAATAACCGTTTAAGAAGGCGGTTTTCACATCCATTTGCCAAATTTCATAATCATGAAATGCGGCTATCGCTAAGATTATCCGAATGGAATGTAGCATGACTACAGGTGCAAAAATCTCATCATAATGCAATCCGTGCACTTGACTAAAACCTTTTGCCACAAGTCGTGCCTTATAGGTATCTGGTTGCGCGTCTACAGAACGCTTTATTTTGTAAAGCCATTTGCACTGTAGAGGTTTTACCTTATTAGGTAAATCAACTAGATCCCATACGTCATTCTCATACATGGAGTCCATCTCGGATTGCATGGCTTCGAGCCATAGCTTTGAGTCGGAACAGGTCATAGCACCTTTATAGGTAACAGGTTCATTACTCTCTAGGAGTAAAACGTCATTCTCCTCGACCATACCAATGTATCTGTCCGGAGGATGAGAGACTCTACCCGACCTCCTAGGTTCCTCAGGAATATTAACCGTATCATCAGTTGGAGGAACAACTTCCTCCATCCGTTCCTCGGTTGTTGGTTCTGGAATCTCCGACAGCTCGAAGGTTCTATTACTCGTCTTGTTCTCGAGAAATTCTTTCTCTAAGAACGTCGCACTAGCTGCAACAAAAACTCGATGTTCGGTAGGCGAATAGAAGTAATGACCAAATGTTCCTTTTGGATAACCTATAAAGTATGTCTTGACCGATCGGGGGCCGAGCTTATCCTCGTGTCTCCACTTGACATAAGCCTCGCAGCCCCAAACCCGAATAAAGGACAAGTTAGGGACCGTTCCCTTCCACATTGCATATGGAGTATTGTCGACAGCTTTACACGGACTTCGGTTAAGTAAAAGAGCAGCTGACAAAAGAGCAAAACCCCATAATGAATCAGGCACTACCGTGTGACTCATCATGGATCAAACCATATCAAGTAAGGTTCGATTTCTCTGTTCGGACACACTATTTAATTGAGGTGTTCCAGGTGGAGTTAACTGTAGAACGATTCCACAATCTTTAAGGTGTTGATCAAACTCATTTGAAAGATATTCGCCACCCCGATCTAAACGGAGTGCTTTAACCTTTCTTCCCAGTTGGTTCTGTACCCTATTCTAGTATTCCTTGAATTTCTCAAAGGACTCACTTTTATGCTTCATTAAGTAGACATATCCGTATCTACTCAAATCGTCCGTGAAAGTGATAAAATATCTATAGCCATCTCTAGCGGTAATTGACATAGGTCCACAAACATCAGTATGTATGAGTCCTAATAGGTCACTAGCGCGCATTCCAACACCTTTGAAGGAAATTCGAGTCATTTTGCCAATGAGACATGATTCACACGTGCCATATGTAGAAAAATCGAATGCGGGAATAGTCCCATCATCGACGAGTTTCTTCACACGTTTCTCATTTATGTGTCCCATTCGACAATGCCATAGATAGGTTTGATCTTTGTCACCAACCTTTAATTTCTTATTATTCATGTGTAATATTTCTGTGGTTTGATCTAAGATATAAATTCCATTCATGGAAACTGCTTTGCCATAAATCATTTCATTAAAAGAGAAAATACAGCTATTATCCTTTATTAAAAATGCAAAACCGTCTTTAGCAAGTACGGAAACAGAAATAATGTTCTTAGACAAACTGGGTACATAGTAACAGTTATTTAAAAATAACTCAAAACCACTAGGGAGTTGGATTACATATGTTCCCTTCAAGACAAAGCAAAGAACTCGTGCTCCATTCCCGACTCGCAAGTCCACATCACCTTTTTCGAGAGGTATGATGTTCTTTAGGCCCTGCAAATGATTACACAGATGAGAACCACAACCAGTATCAAGTACCCATGTTCCGAAACTTGCATGGTTAATCTCAATCATATGAATATAAGATGACATACCAACAGGAACGACGCGGCCTGCTTTGATGTCCTCACGGTAGACGGGACAGTTCCTCCTCCAATGTCCAGTCATGTGACAATGGTGGCACTCTATGTCACCGCCCTTGCTCTTTTCCTTGCCTTGTGAGCCACTAGTCTCACCAGGCGCACTCTTACCGTTTCCTGGCTTCTTGAACTTTGGCTTACCTACAGCTAGGTCGCCATGAGCCTTGCCCTTACCTTTACCCTTGTTGTGAATCGTGAGAACATCCTGCTTCATGCTCCCACTCAATTTCATATCCTTCTCGGTCTGTACGAGAAGGGAGTGTAGCTCATGAGGACTCTTTTTAAAGTCATTCATGTAATAGTTTGCCCTGAAAAGGGCAAAACCATCGTGAAGAGAATGAAGCATTCGGTCAATGACAATGCTCTCACTGATTTTACAATTCAGTGTCTCCAGCTTCTCGACATTCTCAATCATGTGAAGAATGTGTGGGCTAACCGGTTGGCCCTTATGGAGTTTTGCATCAAAGAAGCGACAGGTATGCTCATATGTAATGATTCTCGGTGCTTTTGAGAACTCATTAGTGAGCGTAGTGAAAATCTTGTTTGCACTTTGGGCAATGAAGCGTCTCTGCAAATTGGTTTCCATTGCAAACATGAGTATGTTCTTTATCGCACCCGCTTCCATAACGAAATCACTATAAGCGAGTGTCTCGTTGACTCCTGCATTGGGGCCTGGGTTGACCGGTATTGGCTCAGTTAAGTACTTGAGCTTACCGTCAAGAATGGCAACATTCCGTAGTGCCGCCTCCCGATCCGCAAAAAGTTGGACCCGTCGTTTTTCGACGTGTGAACCGATTCATCCGGTCCATAAAAATTTTAAGCCAGGACGCGCGATCAAGTGTGGCACTAGGCATTGGGATTGCGTTATTTCCACCCATTTCGTTGTAACAAAGATTATGAAAATAAACGTGTTCTAAATCATGAGAAGAAGAATAAAAATAATAAGCATGTGCATCGTTTATATTTTTAAGTCTAATGAACTACTGTCATAACGCGAAGACTCAAAACATTTATACAATTGACCTCCCTCAAGAATTATATAAATGATTCCAAGACTCAATTCTCTGTAAATTGATAAGCTAACCTTTTAGCTAATTCTACCGTTAGAATTCTTGGTCGATAAATTTCTGTAAATTCTATCTTTAGTCCATCATAATCACGAGAAACTCTTCGGACTATGATGTTGAGATAAACTAAGTCAACACAACTACTTACCCAACGTAGAAGGGGTCATATTATGCCTACCGACGAAGAAGGGATTCATAGTTGTTTGCCCTTATAAAGACTAATCTCAATTTCCGTTTTAGAGGAAGATCCCATCAACTTTATTTTAATTCATTTTAAGTGAACTAATATCTAGCATGCGAGAATGAATAAACTAAGGTGATGGCTTAAAGACTGTGACATCTGCATGTCCATGAAAACTAACATACAACCTATATGAGTCAATTTTCATGCATTTTATTAGTAGGTGGTTTGGTTTTAGGCGGAATATGATGCATAAACTAACATGTGAATGAAAAGCAATAAGAATGAAAAACGTAAAAACAGTAAAAGTCCTAGTGTGGCCTATCCTATCAAAATAAACAATAAATACAAGTTTGGAATCCTCCTTGGACCCGAGAAGCTTATCTTGATGTTCCATCTTGATCCATGTAGCGGGAGTGAGCTCCAATCTCCATCTTTAGTCTTCTTTTGAAAATTACAATAAATAAAATTTACATAATAAACCTATTTATTACATTCTAATTTCAAAACCCAAAAACTAAAGAAAAAATAAAGGAGATTCGAGATCTCATAATTACATTAAAAATTATGTTTCCTTCATTACGAAAACATAATTTGACTAAGGCCACACTAAGTATTACAACTGATTGCAAAAATACGTAAATTAAACTCATTCAATCGATTCATTCAACAAAAATAAAATATAATGCATCAACTAAAATAAATTAAACATACATGACACAATTCCTTAATTATGTTGATTAATTTATCCAAACCACCTATTTAAATCAAATTAAGTGACAATTCCTCAATTAATCACATTAATTTCAATCTTAATCCATATTAAACTTGTAATATGAATTCAATCCGTCAAAATTTTAAACTGCTTTAAAATAATTCGGTATCTATTAATTGTGAACCGTTTCACAATAACTAATTGGCCAAAATCAAAACAAAAACAAAATCCTTTTTTTATTTGGTCTCGGCATAAACAAAGAAAAACAAAACAAGCATGTTTCTTATTTTATACACGGTTTTATCTGTAAAAACGAAATAACAATTTTTTTTTTTTTTTTAAATTATGTCCCCTGTGAACAGTAGCACGTGAATAGTAACAACAAATTTTTTTTGTTTTTTTTCGGATGCTTTTCCAAAACGGCATAAACAAAACAACCGCAAAAATTTTAATCGATTTTTCTTAGAAAAACCGAGAACAAAAAAAACAGCAATTTTTTTTTTAATACTGTTCATCCGTGAACAGTACAGAAACAGCAAAAAAAATTACACGGTTTTTAAATTAGGACCCTAATGCCTTTTTAATTTCAACTTAATCTGCATTAAATCAAACATGACGATTCCATTTATGTTTTAACTTAATCTGCATCAAATCAAACATCTACCAATTCTTCATATGATAATTTTAACTGATTAAAACAACATTATGAAAAATAAAAATGGAAATCTCGCATCAAAAAGAACAAACACCGGCTGCAAACATTTTTTTTAATCGGCATTAACAAAAAAAAAACAGCCGTGCCCTAATTTTTTTTTTCGGAAACCCTAAAAGTTTACATACAATTTTTATGAAAATCATCAAAATTAAAATTCGTGGCCTTAGCTCTGATACCACTTGTGGGATTTATCTGTATGCATCCCTTTGATTTTAAGGACTATAACGAATTAACAATGATGATAACTAGTCATAAAATAAATTGCATATACAAAAAGATAAAGAGATGAAGAATCAACCTTCGGTCCTAGCAAATTTGGCCTATGAACAATATCGCAATGATATTCTCCTATCAGTTGCACCCAAGATGCTCCGAGAAATGCCCTTGATTTTGCTAGAATCGATCCAAAAATTAAAATAATTTTTAGGTTTTTCTTTGTGTTTTTCCGATGAGAGAGGAGGCAAAAATGAAAATGAACTAGGCCAGAAAATCCTCTCCCTCCCTCCCCTATAAACCGTGTATGAGGGATTGATTAGGGTAGGATTTTTTTTTTCATTTTTCTCGGCCCATTTACGAAATAAGGAGTATTATTTCCTTATTTTTGGTTATTCCAAAAATGTATAAAATGTGTTAAATTGTCATCTAGTGAGGATCGAACCCATGACCTCTTGGTTTGTGTACCCTCACTATTACCACTATGACACATTCAACTTGTTGATATTAAATATAACCGATTACATTTAATTACGAATTAACAGATTAATTCGTCCAAGCTAATATTACATACATTTAATTAAATATAACTTATTTTATTCAATTTACGAATTGACAGTTAATTCGTCTCAACTAATATTATTTAATCTTCATTAAATAATTGTCTCATCAATACATTGACTAACTGTTTAGTCATATTAGGCATCAATGTGATCATATTTCTATAACCACATCTCTCAAACACATCCTATAGGTGTGACCTTTAGGGACCAGTTGATCACCGCCATCTGTATGATAATAACGTCAAACTTTCTAGCAAGCCAACCGTTATTAGGTAAACGTTAATCAACTGATTAAATATGCGAAGTATACCCTTGTGAACCTGTAAGAGATTTACAAATGTTATCACACTAATTTGTGGAGGACACAAGCTCCAACAGACTTCTAAGTCTTTCACAATTTCCATGAACTTTCCAAGTTGGTCATCAAGCTTAGGCTTAGCTTGGCGACTTGGGAATGGAAGTCTAATCACAATAGGCTTTTTTTCCTTAGCCTTCTCTTCATTCTTCTTCTTTGAAATTTCATTGGTGGTAGGATCTACCTCCTTAGAGTTCTCCACAACTCTTTGCTTGTCACTAACATCCACAATATCTTCATCAATTGGCCTCTTCGGCCCCTTATATCTTATACCACTCCTCAAATGGATGGCACTAACCGTATCATATCTTGGGGGATTACCTTGAGGCGGTACTTTCCCCTTTTGTCTTCGAGAGCTAGAAGATGGTAATTGGGTCATTTGAGTTTCTAGCATTTTGGTGTAGGCAGGAATGTTATTGATGGTGATCTCTTTAGCTTAGCTATCTTTTTGCATTTAGGTGAAGAATTCTTGTTGGTTCTTTTGCATTTGGAGGACTGCTTTTTGAACATCAAAGCTTTGGTCATTTGATTGGTTTTAAGAAGGTTGATCTTGATAACCTTGGCTTTGGTTGAAAAAGGGTCTTTGAGCTTGGTTTCTCATTGGAGGTGGGGTGTATGTGGGTTGGGGGTTTTGAACATTTTGGCTCTTGTATGAAAGATTTGGATGAAATTTGGTATTCTCATTATAGTAGTTGGAATAAGGGGTGCCATTCTTGTATGCTTGGAAAGCATTAACTTGTTCATTTGTTCCCCTATATTCATTTTGATCATGTCCCAAGGTTCCACAACTTTCACATACTCCACTTGGAATTGAGGATGATGCCACCATAGCATTAACATTTTGTTTGGATGATTTGGAAGCTTCATCAAGCTTATCCATGTCCTTCTCAAACTTCAAATTGATGGTGTCGATATGAGCACTTAGTTGAGCACCCAATTGAGTGATGGAATCTACCTCATGGTTTCCTCCTCTAGTGGCCTTTCTAGGCCTACTATATTGGGAATTATGAACCGCCATCGCTTCGATTTTGGCACATGTTTGATTGTCATCAACTTCGATAAACATCCCATTGGATCCCATATAAAGAACATTGCGGGAGTCTTCATATAAGCCGTTCCAAAATTGTTGCACAAGGAACCACTCACTAAGTCCATGGTATGGACAAGTAACGACAAGTGTCCTTAAATCTCTCCCATGCTTCATATAATGATTCCTCATCCCTTTGCTTGAACCCGGTGATTTGGGCTCTCAACATATTAGTCTTCTCCGGAGGATAGAATTTCTTGTAGAAGGCAAGTGCTAACTTCTTCCATGAATCAATACCAAGGGTAGCCTTGTCTAGACTCTTCAACCATTGCTTTGCGGTACCGATCAAAGAAAAAGGAAACAATACCCATCGAATTCGGTCTTGAGTAACTCCGGTTTGAGAAATTACATCACAATAGTCACAAAAAGTCTTCATATGTGAATGAGGGTCTTCACTAGGCATCCCTCCAAATTGACTTCTCTCAACTAATTGTATGAATGCGGATTTGGCAATGAAATTACTGTTTAAATGTGGTGGTGTAGGAGTACCGTTTGGTAGGTTCTCCTCGGTTGGTACGGAATGTGATGAAAATTTAGGCATTGTAGGTTGATTTTGTGGTGGGTTTTGAATTGGGTTATCCTCTCCTTCTCTTGCAAAAGGGTTGACAAACTCAATGTTATTTGGTTGAATGTCCACAATCTCTCCAATACCTACAACTCTTGAAGTACCTCTAACAACTCTTCTATTGTTTGTTAAGGTCCTTTCAATCTCGAAATCAATAGGTAATAAATTACCTTGTGATCTCCTAGTCATGCAAAATATCAAATAACTCGAAAACAATTAGAACAACCTTGAGGAGATTGACTTCCCCAAGGGAAAGAAAGATACAACTAAAAACAATTAACGAAAATCAAATCAATTGAACACCGTCCCCGGCAACGGCGCCATTTTTGGTCCGGTTAAAACTCGTCGTCAAAAGCTACCAACCAAAACAATATTTAGAACTTCACAAACTACTCTTAGTAAAGAGGTAAGTAAAGGTCGGATCCAAAGGGACGGGTATTGATGTAGGATTTTCAATTGCAAGTAGCTATGTCTTAGGGTGTCACAAATTGGGTTGAGATAAGATGTAATCTAAACTAATCAACAAGATGAATGAAAACAAAGTAAAGCAAATAAAGGGGTTTGTAAACAATTGATTTAAAGCACTAGGGTGTCATGGTATCATAGGGGATTCATGAAAATAGATTATACAAACATGTTCTCAAATAGATGCAAGCACTTATTGTTGTGATGGGATCGAGTTAGTGTATATCTTACAATCCCTAGGAAGATTTAGGTCCGGAGCCGAGTCGTCTAGACTGTACAACACCTAAAAGTCGACTTAGTCTCCCCCTATTCAACTCTATTCATGGTCTAGTGAGGCTCGAGTTAGTTTATGTCTTACAAGCCTAATTGAAAAGATAAGAGATGGGTAAAAAATGCAAGGATTCATAGGCTCGCATTTCATCAAACATCGCATGTGCGTAAGTTGAAATCACAACAAGCAAGCAAATTAATTATGAAAACATATTAGATTACGCATAGATCAATTCCCATGTTTGTTTCCGCTAATTCCCCATTAACCCTAGCTAAAGAACTACTCACTCATGATCAAGTTTAGCATGCTAATAAGGTTGTCAATCATACTAACAAAGCAAAATATGATGAATAAATGATGTAATTAACAATAATTAAACAAGGGTAAAAAGGGATTATACCTATGGAGATGATCCAAATAATAAAGCAAAGAATAATAGAAGTACTTGATGATTGATGGAAGGTTGTCAATCCTCCAATAAACCCAAATAATCTTCTAAATACCCAAATAAAACAAAGAATAATTAAGAGAATTAAGGAAAGATTAAGATATGATTAGTATTGAAATGTGTATTACAACTAAATTAAGAGATGATTAAGGATTGATTAAAGCTTATTAAGAGTTGATGATAATCTAGGAAGTACAATGGGGTATTTATACTAAAATTAAGTACAAGGATTAGGAATACTAAGGGCTTAAATGGCTATTAAGACCCTAAGAGAAGCTTGAGGAATTGCAACTCCCTAGGGACATGCGCGGACCGTGCTTGTAACTCCCACCAGGATCCGCTCGTCCTCACCTGAAGCACGGCCTGTCCTGTAAGAAGATCCGCTCGGTCTGGCAGTCGGGACGCTCAGATCGAGCTCTGGTATGCTCGTCCTGAGCTCAAGCCGCTCGGATCGTGGCACAGGATTCTTCTCTTGTTTGGCTCCTTAACAATCCGTGGGGATCGTGTTGGGGATGCAAGGATCTTTTCATCATTGCCCATTTCACTTTTTTTACTTTCTTAGGCCTCTAGTGCCAGTCTTCTCTTTGATGCTTGGTCATTAGATGCAATCCATTTAGCTCCATTTCGCTCCATAAATGCAAGGTTAGCAATCCTCTCCTACCAAGGACACAAAACCTCAAAGAATATGCAAAATGGGAAACTAAAGATAAGAAATGACCCTAATAGGTGCTAGAAAGGATGGGAACGAGGTTAATTCGGGGACTAAATGTGCTCAAATATGAGTCACATCACCTTGAGATAAAATATGACATAGATGGACAGTCCTGTTGACCTATTTTCTTCGTTCGATACAGGTCACAATGACCCAGTAAATGCCCATTGGCCTCCTTTTATGGCGCGACCTAGAGCAAAAACCAAAGCCACCAGAAAACTGCACTAACTCAGATAAAGTGTTGCCAGTCTAAAGAATTGACTCGAAGGAATAAATAGAATTCCTCGCCACAACCCAGCAACAAAAGGATTCTATAAACGGTCACTGTCCGACAAATCGTCTCACAATCTGCCTATGTAATCGACCAGCCATCTCTATGACCATATGACAGTCAAACTTGTCATCAATCGCCTTACAATCTAGTCACTCTGAGATGTCACCTCATTAAGTAACTCGGGACAAAATACAATGTTAATCCAGTTCACTTTAATAGGGTTCGACATTGTCAATACAACCTATTTGGACAAAACAGAGTATTTAAATTCAGATAAAACTGAAGATAAGAGTTAAACGACAAATGCAATTATCATATATGAAATAATAACTACAATATCTTAATTATTACATATCGCATAATTTACAACAGTTTTGGCATTCGTCTCAATCTTATACAAAGTACGTGACTATCATGCTTAGCTTGAGACAATGACTTGGTTAAAGGATCAGCGACATTATCATCTGTCCCAACCTTACAAACTGTTATTTCCTTCCTTTCAATGAAATCTCTAATTACATGATATTTCCTAGGTACATGACTAGACTTGTTACTAGACTTGAGCTCTTTTGCTTGAAAAATTGCCCCTCTGTTATCACAATAAACAGTTATATGATCCCTAGCAGAGGGAACTACTCTTAGTCCCTCCAAAAATTGCCTAATCTAAACAGCTTCTTTAGCAGCTTCAGATGCTCCAATGTACTCAGCTTCCATTGTAGAATCAGCAGTCACAGACTCCTTAAAACTTCTCCAGCAAACCGCTCCCCCATTTATCAAAAATACAAAACCAGCCTCTGATTTCTTATCATCCCTGTCCGTTTGGAAACTAGCATCCATGTAACCTCTTACACGTAATTCAGTTTCTCCTCCAAACACCAAGAATGAATCTTTAGTTCTTCTTAAGTAGTTAAGAATATTCTTGACGACTATCCAGTGACTCTCACCTGGATTATTCTGATAGCGGCTTGTCATACTTAATGCATAAGAGACGCCAGGACGGGTGCACATCATAGCATACATAATCGATCCGATAGCGGAAGCATAAGGAATCGATTTCATGCGTTCAATATCCTTAGGATCAGTAGGACACTGTGACTTACTCAAAGTTATCCCACTACCTATGGGTAGAAAACCACTTTTAGAGTTTTTCATATTGAATCGGTCAAGTATCTTATCGATATAAGCTTCTTGACTCAAAGCTAATATCCTTTTAGACCTATCTCTATAGATCCGGATACCAAAGATGCGCTGAGCTTCTCCCATATATTTCATTTGGAAGTGTATTCCCAACCACTCTTTCATTGAAGTAAGCATAGATAGATCATTCCCAATTAGTAGTATGTCGTCCACATACAAAACTAAGAAAACAACCTTGCTCCCACAAAACTTCATATACAAACATGGTTCCTAGACACTTCGAGAAAATCCATTCTGTTTAATTACATGATCAAATCGATGATTCCAACTCCTTGATGCTTGCTTAAGACCATAAATAGATCTCTTAAGTTTGCATAATTTGTTAGGATTTTTAGGATCCACAAAACCTTCAGGTTGTGTCATAAACATTTCCTCTTCCAGAAACCCATTCAGGAAGGCGGTCTTGACATCCATTTGCCATATTTCATAATCATGAAATGCAGTAATCGCTAATATTATCCGAACAGATCTAAGCATAGCAACTGGTACAAAGGTCTCATCATAGTGTAAACCATGAACCTGAGTAAAACCTTTCGCCACCAGTCTAGCTTTGTAGACATCTTCATGTCCATCCATGCCGATTTTAATCTTAAAGATCCACTTACACTGAAGAGGTCGGACATCTCCAGGTAAGTCAACCAGGTCCCATACCTGATTATCGTACATAGAATCCATTTCATATTGTATGGCCTCGAGCCATAACTTAGAGTTAGAACTAGTAATAGCCGCTTTGTAGGTTTTAGGTACATCACTTTCTAAAAGTAATACCTCATAGTCACTATCTTCCTCGATAATACCAAGGTATCTATCAGGATGGCGACTAACCCTTCCTAACCTCCTAGGTTCAGTAGGAATAATAACCGAGCCAGACGTAGAAGGAACATCTTCCTGTACCGTCACATCAGTTTGTGGCTCTTGAACTTCATCAAGTTCAAATTTTCTCCCACTCTGTCTTTTAGAAATAAATTCTTTTTCTAAAAAGACAGCCTCAGGAGCCACAAACACTTTGTTCTCGTGACTTTTGTAGAAGTAATATCCACAAGTTTCCTTAGGGTAGCCAACAAAAATACATTTGTCCAAACGAAGTGCAAGCTTATCGTCAGACTTGTTCTTGACATAAGCATCACAACCCCATACTTTCATGTATCGCAAATTTGGGACTTTCCCTTTCCATATCTCATATGGAGCTCTGTCGGCTGCTTTAGTGGGACTTTGATTTAGTAAGCGTATAGCTGAAGGAAATGTAGATTCATATACATATTTAACATACTCATATATGTCTAAAAAAGTCATAAAATAAAACGGATTTTATGCATGCAAACATCAATATAAATAGAGGAGAAATCATGTCCTTACAAAATGGATTTCGGCTATTAGGGCACAAGAGAGATCACCTATCTCTTCTTGTTCTTGAGCTATTCCAATGGAAGAACAAAGATCTAAGAGAAAGATCTCTCCCTAAGCTTAATACCCAAGGCTTTCACTTAATCTAATTAATATTACAATACTAGTATAATATTAATCTATGAGAAAATTGAACCAAAAATATTGTTAACACTTTGAATATTTTCGGTTTTGAGAGGGAGGAGAAGAGAGTTTTTATCTCACTAAAAATCTCTTATTTTATGATGGAATGGAATGAAAATAATCTACAACACTTTTGTATATTATTTGGTAAAAATAAAACAAAAGCCATGATGGCTTTTGCCTTCTCAAAACCGGGTAAGAGGAGGGGGTTTTTGGGGAGCCAATGCATGAAGTTGTTGTTCTAAACAAAGTCCATAGGCATGCATGGCTAGACAATTAGGTAATGATTATGTTTAGTTAATAAATTAATCAACACAATTATTAACCTAACACCCCAATATTTCGGTACAAACATAATATGGTGTCCATATTATTTTTTGTCAATTGTCTATATGTAACATGTCATATGTCACATATATTTGTTATGTAATTTTTAACATATTAAAAATCAACGTATTGATAAAAATACGTCACATACAAAAATCGACTTAGTAATTTCATAATTACCTGTGCCAAAATATTTTACCATTTATAAATCACAACAGATTGTATTTATAACAATTCATTCAAATTTAATTGTTACATTAAACAATTTATTTCATCCGAGTAATTATACAATTTAATTACTCAGACCGTATCTCATTTAATCACATTTCAATTTGATACGTAAATTTTGCTTCCAAAATCGTCCGTCAATTTTCAAGTAATTTAATTAACTCACAACATTATACGATTAATTAAATAATCAATTAAGAGTATTGCCCTTTAGGTATGACCTAGGGGGTCAACTGATCACCACCGTCACACGACAGTAATGTCAAACTCTAGTTAGCCAATCATTACCGATATATGTTAACCAGTTGACAGTAACAATATTACTTCCCAATTGTATTCATTTTAATGAGACTTAAACATGTGATCATCATGATCAACAGTCGTGATCGCATTATTGTCGGAGGACACATATTCCAACAATCTCCCACTTGTCCTCGACAAGTGTGCGTCACCAATTCTCTTGTCCTATTACTATCTCCCACTCAATGCAAGGTGTCTTTCAGGTCGTACTTGCAAGTGATCATATCGAGAGTGGTTTCCTCGATCTGGAGAATAACTGATTGACCGGATTTATCCACTCTGGATACCTTCCGAGCGTGGCCACGCATTTCCAGTTCATTACTCCTCGAGTGGCCCTGAGATATTGTTATAACCCTGACTAGGGGTGGACAATTCCTATCGCACTCATTCCCTTCGACTAGCCACAGCCATCATAACCCAAAATATGCCCATTTGACCCCATTTACGAAGGTCGTAGTAACACAAATCAAAGTTAATCTGAAACTGTGCCATCTTAGGTGAATAGTCTTTAGTCAAAAGAATCGACTCATTTTGAATACTATAGTAGCTCTCGCCACGACCAGGCTATATAAATTTGCCAGAACTCTATAAGCGGTCATTAGGCCCGACAAAATGTTCCTAACAATCTGCCTATGTGATCGACTAGTCATCTCTCATGACTGTATGGCACTTGAACTTGCCATCAATCGCCTCACACTCTAGTCACTTCGAGACGTCACCTCATATAAGTAACTATGGGCAAAAACAATGTTAATCCATGTTCACTTTAACGGAGTTCAATTGTCTCTACAACCCGTTTGGATATAACAATGTTCAAGGTGAGTTAATAATAACTCAAACGACAAGTGTCGACATCACACTCGGGTAGTCAATATCATATTACAACCTTGTGATGTTTATCATAAGTGTAAACACTCATTGATTGCAATAGAAGTTTAACATCCCATGTGTCCATGTGTTCAAACTTCTTACACTTGCAATTTCCTTCACATTCATGTTCTCATACCATGAATTTTACCAAGCACACATCAAGGTTCCCAACCTTGGTTTCGGTTCTTTAACTTGAAAGAACTTTCTTATCGATCATCTCATAACGAACGAATTTGCTATGAA
Source organism: Silene latifolia (assembly GCF_048544455.1). Taxonomy (NCBI): domain Eukaryota; kingdom Viridiplantae; phylum Streptophyta; class Magnoliopsida; order Caryophyllales; family Caryophyllaceae; genus Silene; species Silene latifolia. The sequence continues at coordinate 94,608,547 of NC_133537.1, read as the reverse complement.
TAATACAACTTGCACCGATCAAGTATTCCATCCACACACAATGCACTAGGTATTTGTTTTGTAGAATCTTGTAACAATTGACAAGATTATTAGCTTAGTACTTCTCACAAGTCCTAGCTTGACCAGGAAAGATTATCTTTGAATAACTTCTTATTCAACCAACCATCTTTCCAAAACTTCTCATTTCTCTTTCTAGGCTTGAAAGAATTGGGATTCTCATAAATCCTCATATGTGCTCGGATTTTCTATAATATGTGCAACTTCTTGAAACATAATAGAACATTCCGTCAAACACTGAAATCGCTCATCGGATTCTTCTCGAGAATTCATGACGTTTCTTTTATGGCTCACCAACCATCATCATGCTCTTATGCATAAGATTCAAAATTGGACATGCACATGATTATTCTAATGGCGGAAACATTAGTTACTAATAATCATGAGATCAACCGCTCTCGTGTTCAATGAACTACCATGATCGCTAATGGTAATCTCATTTTCATTCATATGAATAACCTATGTGTATGTTGATGTGATGTGTATCTCTTAATACTAATCCAACATCCCATGATGTAATTGGATTCATCATTGTCCATTTTCATCCAGAATTGAAAACTCAAAAGCTTCTTTATGAAAGAAGGTATTAGCTCGTCATTCTTTAATGAGTAATGAGTTTTATACATTCAAGGATGATAGCTCCCACTAAATTCCATGTCTTCACATGAGAATTTCCTGACTCCCACTCAATTCCACATATTTCAAAATTGACTTCTCAATCGAAATTTGTCAAGAATATAAATATAAATCGCTTTGCCAAGTTACTAGGATAAAACCATATATGTTCCCATCATATCCTTTCAAAATGCCTATTTTGAAGTGGTCTCATCTCAACCTTACGGAAAGAGATTTTAAATCTCTAACTCACTCATGTCATAATGATGTGTAGCAATGTCATTATTCAAATACAAATAATATTTAGAATAGGTCCTTTGGAATACCCTTTCGGAAGGAGGTTTAACCATTTCATAGCGAGGTTAAACAATGACATTTGCGTGGTTAAAACGTTGGCTATTGAAGATATCGGAATATCAATCTTTGCAACTTGATCATAACTAGTATGTTACTATGATTCATTTAGGCTCTTAAGTAAAACTCATGATTGAAACTATTGGTCAATTGATTCATAACCTTAGTCAAAAGCTTGTTAAGACTTTACATTGGTCATTTTTCTTCCAAAACTTCTTTTGGTCTCCTCGTGTAGTAATCTTGAGAATAAACTTTTATGATTACTTCACTTGGTCTCTTAAGTCATTTAGAACTAACTCGAGACTATAGATCTCATCTATTTGGTATACTATGTAAATAGATATACCTTCATTCAAATCATTCTCTCTTGCGTAGATCTTCATTTACACAAGTACACAATTATATCTTGCCTTGTGGGTTGTGTTGTGTCCTCATTTTTCTCCCACTCTATCTTTAGAATGAATACACTAAACATTCAAAGATAGCATATGAGACACAATTGATGATGTTGAAGTATAAGGAGAACTACCTCATAGGTTGACTAATAAAGAAAAAGGATTTCATATATGTACTTGGTGATTGACATTCCTTAAAGAGAGTTCATAGACTCAAAATCGCTTTATAAATGATCATACACAAGCATTAAGCATGTGGACATATAATGAAACCCGTCATTACATTTGTCTATTAGATCACTTTAAGTGAATAATCTTATGTTTCAAAACGCAAGCAATTTAAAAATGAAATTTAGAACATTAAAAGGATAAATGATAAAACGGGTGACTTGGGTTGCAAACCAAGTCACCATCATCCAAAATACAAACCATTATCCAAAATACCTTTCCATGTCGAACACGGAAACTTAAAGTTCTAAAAATTCAAAACATAACTTAAAATAAGACAATGAAAAACAAAGCTCCATAAAAGCTATCCTTAGCTTCTCCATGGTTTATCATGCTTGTTTTTCTTTTCCCTTGTCTTTGCTTGGTGGAGGCCCTATTTACAATAAAAAGGGAGATACATTATCACAACTTTGCATCATAATACCATAGTTGAATTAGAAACATAAAAGAAGGTTAGTCATTTACCTACTGGAGTGATCTTTCCAGCTTTGATATCACCAAGGTATTTGGAACAATTCCTCTTCCAATGTCCCATGCCATTACAATAATGGCATTTGTCAAGAGGACCCTTCTTGACTTTGGAGGTGCTAGCTTCACAAGACTTAGCTTTGGTGAATGTGGGAGCTTGCTTCTTGCCCTTTCTCCCATTCTTCTTGAACTTCCCCTTACTCTTAGTGCTTATGTTAAGCACATCCTTGGGAGGGTTCACATTTAACCCCATGTCCCTCTCGGCTTGCACAAGTAACTTGTGCAACTCCTCAAGAGACACATCCTTGTCTTGCATATTGAAATTCACCCGGAATTGCACATATGCCTTAACCTTAGACAAGGAGTGTAGAATCCTATCTACGATGAGTTCTTTGGGGATTTCAACCTTTTGAATCTTCAAGGTCTCGACAAGCTCCATGAGTTTGAGCACATGAGGGCTAACCTTTTGGCCCTCTTTGAAGTCGAGATCAAAGAATGCCGCGGCCGCCTCATATTGGACGATCCGCGGAGTTTGTGAAAACATGGTCACAAGTTTGGAGTAAATCTCATTAGCATTGCCCATTTTGAAGGCTCTCCTTTGGAGTTCCGCCTCCATCGCAAATATCAATACATTTTTCATTGCGGCGGACTCCTTTTGGTAAGCCTCATAGGCTTCCCTAGTGGCCGCGGTGGACCTAGTGGAGGGCTCGGGTGGAGAGGCCTCGGTAAGGTAACGAAGCTTGTCGTCACCCTCGGCGGCTAATTTGAGTTGGGCATCCCACTCGGAGAAATTTGACCCATTCTTTTCAAGTTTACATCGATCCATAAAGGATCGGAGCCAAGATGAAGTAGCGAGAGGTGTAGCATTAGGAGTTGGTGTTGCCATTTGTTATGAAAAAGAAGTGGTCTACAAAACAAAATATAAGGAGTAAAACAATTGTCGTTTTAATAATACTCGTAAAAATGTATGATTTAAACAAGTTTTAAGCATTTTTCTAGTGACCTCTACCCAACTAGATAAATGATTCCAAGACCCAAATTCATATCGATTTAGGCACGGTAGGGCCGATTCATCCTTTATCAATATAACTCGGTGGATTAACGTTTAATCGATTCTACTCTTAGAACTCTTGGTCGATAATATTACATTAACATATATCTTTAGCCCAAAACACATTCGACAAGGGCACGGTAGGGCCGATACATCCCTTATCAAAAACTTTTGTTGAGGTCAATCCAAATTTCGAATAAATGTGTCCATGATCCAAATCCATATCAACTTGGGCACGGTAGGGCCGATACATCCCTTATCAACATGAATTCGGTGGATTAACATTCATCACCCACTTCCCCTACGTAACAAGGTTTGTACCCGGTAGGGCCGAGTGCACTCCCTCGCGAAATAGGTTTTCATGGTTTCTACTATTTGGTAAGGCTATATCTCAATTAATTGTTTTAGCGAGAGGTCATGTCAATTTATTATCTATCACGTTTTAAGTGAACTAAAGCGGTGAACTACGATAATTCTAATTGACACGGTCGATAAACTCGATAAATAAGACAATGCATGTTTAGTTATGGCGATTTAGCGATGCATGTGACATAAAATAAAATGCAAGCATAAAAGAATAAATAAATCCTAGTATGGCCTTTCCTAAAATAGAAAAACTCTTTAACTATTACAAATTCGGAAACCAACTCCATTGGTCCCTTGAACCTTGGTTGTGGCACGCATCTCGAGGTAACACCGTCTTTATGTATCGCCATTCTTGAAGAAATCCGTCTTTAGAACTCCTAATGAATAAAATTACATAATAAATTACATAATTCCTATTATACATTTGTAACTAAAATAAAATAAATCTATTAAATTACAAAACGGTGATACGAGATCACAATAAAAATTACAACCGAATCGATATTCCCATTCATTTCGGGAAATACCAATTAAAATCTAAGGCCATACTAAGTAAAAATACATAATTCAAAATTACATAAATTAAAAATTATGACAATCATAAGGAAAAAAGCAGCATTATAATATGTATGAACATGCTCAAATTTTTATGCTAAATCGCCTTTTAATTAGCCAATATCGTATATTACTCGGTTTTTACGGATTTGCGTGATTTCAACATTTTATAATCACAAAAATGCATAAACTCATATTTATGCATGAGTTAATTACCCTAACCTCTTAGGACTCAAAATATAGTCTCCACTAGTAATTTGACCATAATTAACTTTTATTTACAAAATTGTTCATAAAAGGACCAAAATTACAAAAATAAGCTATTAAACTTCAAATAAATCACAAAATTTCAAATAAATTCAAAATTTGAAATTTAAATTCATGAACATTCTGGAAAAATTCCATGACACTCATAATGTTCAAAATCTTAGGTTAAAAATTTCGAAAATTTTCCGGAAAAACAATGTTGCGGTATATCGATATTTAATAAAATAATCATAAAAACATGGAAAAATTATTTTCACTAACTTTTCAATTTTAGATCTGAAAAAGTGACTAAAATGCAACATTAGACGTTTTTCCTAAGTCATAGATTATATTTTATTAATTTTCATTAATAATGTCACTATTTATGCCATTTTTCTTCAAAAATTCATAAATCATGCTAAAAGACTTCTTTATAGCCAATTATTTTACACACATCTTGTAAAATTGCATGTGACAACATATAAATTTTCTATGACCAGATTCGAAATTTAACTCTTATTAACCTATTTTTCTCTTAAATCCATATTTAATAATGAAAAATTCATTTTTCGAGCATAACAAGTGCAAAAATTATGAAAAATTACAGGTTATCTCAAAATAATATATGTAACAACATATCCAAAAACCAAGTGAAAATTCGAAGTATAGCTAATTTTCGACCAAAAATGACATTTTAACTCATAAAATCACATTTAAATGTCATTATTATTAAATATGAACAATAAAAATCCGAAAAATTAACCAAAATATCCTAAAACATTTTAGGACCAGAAATATTAACATGCATGTAATTATTTCGTGATATATCATAATAACACAATTTTACAAGTTTTATTTTGTTATTCATATAACTCGGAAAAACTTTTAACCAATTTGCATGCAAACAACCGTGGCTCTGATACCAATTGAAGGAAATGTAGATTCATATACATATTTAACATACTCATATATGTCTAAAAAAGTCATAAAATAAAACGGATTTTATGCATGCAAACATCAATATAAATAGAGGAGAAATCATGTCCTTACAAAATGGATTTCGGCTATTAGGGCACAAGAGAGATCACCTATCTCTTCTTGTTCTTGAGCTATTCCAATGGAAGAACAAAGATCTAAGAGAAAGATCTCTCCCTAAGCTTAATACCCAAGGCTTTCACTTAATCTAATTAATATTACAATACTAGTATAATATTAATCTATGAGAAAATTGAACCAAAAATATTGTTAACACTTTGAATATTTTCGGTTTTGAGAGGGAGGAGAAGAGAGTTTTTATCTCACTAAAAATCTCTTATTTTATGATGGAATGGAATGAAAATAATCTACAACACTTTTGTATATTATTTGGTAAAAATAAAACAAAAGCCATGATGGCTTTTGCCTTCTCAAAACCGGGTAAGAGGAGGGGGTTTTTGGGGAGCCAATGCATGAAGTTGTTGTTCTAAACAAAGTCCATAGGCATGCATGGCTAGACAATTAGGTAATGATTATGTTTAGTTAATAAATTAATCAACACAATTATTAACCTAACACCCCAATATTTCGGTACAAACATAATATGGTGTCCATATTATTTTTTGTCAATTGTCTATATGTAACATGTCATATGTCACATATATTTGTTATGTAATTTTTAACATATTAAAAATCAACGTATTGATAAAAATACGTCACATACAAAAATCGACTTAGTAATTTCATAATTACCTGTGCCAAAATATTTTACCATTTATAAATCACAACAGATTGTATTTATAACAATTCATTCAAATTTAATTGTTACATTAAACAATTTATTTCATCCGAGTAATTATACAATTTAATTACTCAGACCGTATCTCATTTAATCACATTTCAATTTGATACGTAAATTTTGCTTCCAAAATCGTCCGTCAATTTTCAAGTAATTTAATTAACTCGCAACATTATACGATTAATTAAATAATCAATTAAGAGTATTGCCCTTTAGGTATGACCTAGGGGGTCAACTGATCACCACCGTCACACGACAGTAATGTCAAACTCTAGTTAGCCAATCATTACCGATATATGTTAACCAGTTGACAGTAACAATATTACTTCCCAATTGTATTCATTTTAATGAGACTTAAACATGTGATCATCATGATCAACAGTCGTGATCGCATTATTGTCGGAGGACACATATTCCAACAATAGCAGATAAAATGGCAAATCCCCAAAATGACTTTGGTAACTCAGTTAGACTCATCATTGATCGGGCCATTTTTAATAAAGTTCGATTCCTCCTTTCAGCCACACCATTCAATTGTGGTGTGCCAGGAGGAGTTAACTGAGATACAATACCACAGTCTTTAAGGTGATCTTTAAAGTCATTACTTAAATATTCCCTACCACGATCTGATCGTAATGTTTTAATCTTCTTATTTAATTGGTCTTCTACTTCATTCTGAAACATCTTGAACTTGTCAAAAGCTTCACTTTTATACCTTATTAAGTAGACAAACCCATATCTACTCATGTCATCAGTGAAAGTAATGAAGTAATCATAATTGCCTCTAGCAGTGGTAGTACATGGACCACATACGTCGGTATGTATTAAACCCAACAACTCACTAGCTCGAGATCCTGTTCCTAGAAAAGGTGCACGAGTCATCTTGCCAAGAAGACAAGATTCGTATATGCCAAATGATTCGTAATCAAAAGGTTTAATGATACCGTTTGACACTAGTCTCTTAATGCGTTTCTCGTTAATATGTCCTAATCGACAATGCCATAAATAAGATTGATCGGGATCACCTGTTTTGAGTCTTTTATTATCTAAATTATAAACATCGTTGGAAGTGTCTAGAATATAAATACCATTAATTGAAATAGCTTGGCTATATACAATCTCATTAAGAGAAAAAGTACAACATTTGTCTTTAATTTTAAAACAAAAACCTTCCGTGTCTAACACAGAGACTAATATTATATTCCTAGACAATGTTGGTACAAAATAACAGTTATTTATAAACAACTTCAATCCCGAAGCTAAATTAAGTACATATGTTCCTACCGGCGGCTACTTTAGACCCGTTACCCATTCGCAGATCCACTTCACCCTTGCTTAGCTTCTTAACGCTTTTTAGGCCCTACAAATGATTACATAGGTGAGAACCACAACTAGTATCTAATACCCAAGTTGTAGTAAAAGTGTAATTTATGTCTATCATAAAAGATTCGGTTGAGAAATTACATGTTGGCTTCACAATGCCAGCTTTGATGTCATCCAGATATTTGGGGCAATTACGCTTCCAATGTCCCTTGTTTATACAATAATTACAAGTGTCCTTAAAAGGATTTCCCTTCTTAAGTTTAGGCTTGGTAGAGCTATTTGCAATAGCCTTACCTTTGCCCTCAACCTGTACGGGCTTCTTACCAACATCCCTCTTAAACTTCCTCTTACCCTTCACATTGATGTCAATGACATCTTTCCTAGTACTCCCACTCACTCCCATGTCCTTCTCTGCTTGCACAAGCAGAGAATGGAGTTCATGAAGACTTTTATTCATGTTGGCCATATTGTAATTTACCCTAAATTGGGTAACTCCCTTGACCGATGAGAGGGAGTGGAGCACTCGGTCCACACTAAACTACTATGGGATCCTACATCATAGCCCATCTAGAGTTTCCAGTACTCAATCATTTTAAGTACGTGAGAACTCACAGATTGTCCTTCCTTGAGGTTTGCCTCAAAGAAACGGACAGCGGCATCATATTGAAGTATTCTCGGGGCTTGAGAAAACATTGTAGAAAGCCTTGAGAATACCTCATGAGCGGTGTGGAATTTGATGCATTGCCTTTGCAAGGAAGGATCCATAGCAAAAATTAAGAAGTTCTTAACGATCATAGAATTTCTATGGTAATCTTCGTAAGCATTCTTATATCGGCACTAGACCTTGTGTTCGGTAAAGGGGGAGAGGGATCAATGGGTAAAAAATGCAAGATTCATAGGCTCGCATTTCATCAAACATAACATGTGCATAAGTTGAAATCACAACAAGCAAGCAAATTAATTATGAAAACATATTAGATTAAGCATGAATCATTCCCCATGTTTGTTTCCCTAATTCCCCACTAATCCTAACTAAGGAAACTACTCACTCATGATCAAGTTTAACATGTTAATAAGGTTGTCAATCATACTAACAAAGCAAAACATGATGAATAAATGAAAGTGATGTTATTGGGTAAAGAGATTATACCTATGGAGATGATTCCAAATAATAAAGCAAAGAATAAAAGAAGAGAACTTGATTGATTGATGAATAGTTGTCAATTCTCCAATAATAACCCAATAATCTTCAATTACCTAATAATAAACTTGAATTACCTAATAATAAACTTGACCAATAATTAAGGAAAGATTAATGTGTGATTTGTGGAAAGATTAAAGAGTAATCTATTCTAATCTACTCCTATTGAAGGCTTAATCTAATCTAAGAGAACTTGATTTAATCTAAGGAAACTTGATCCTTTGATTATTACAAATGGAGTATATATAGTGGTACATCATTAGGTTAAGTAAGGGTAGATTAGTAAATAACAATGCTAAGTGTTGAGTTGAGGAAGTGCTCCTCTCCAAGGAGATGCGCATATCCTAGGACTGGGATGCTAATCCTGAGCTCGGGATGCGCATATCCACGAGCAGACTATTCTGAAAATGGCACTGCAGCTTGGGACGAGCGGATTGGTCTCGGGACGAGCGTCTTGGCGGACAGCTTGTCTATTTGAGCTCGGATTGTAAAACGGACGTCATTTCCTCATCCGGACTCCTATTGGAGTGATTCAAAAGCCTAGACCACTTGATTTTTTGACGCTGTTTCATCTAGAATACTTTCATAGCCAAAGGAGCAACTCTTGGTTTGGGTTTCGAGGAATTTCTTCTTGCAATGTCTTCCTTCTTGTCATCCTTGCTTTTAAGCCTATGATATTTCTATATACTCTTTATTCCTACATCCTTGGTCATCATTCTTGCCTCCTCTTCATACCAGTCCATCCAATATCATCAAAAAGCTTCCGAATATGCACGGGAGACGGGAATTTCCGCCTAATTATCTTCCTTCCTACAAAACATACGAAATGCACTAGGAAAGCAAAATAGAAAGCATTTGACGGATAAAATGGCTCTAGAATGTTATAGTAGTATGCAAAATAGGCTCAATTAGGGGACTAAATGTGCGCAATTATGAGTCACATCAAATATCCCCAAACTGAACCTTTACTCGTCCCGAGTAAAGAGGTGACTAAAACTATACCTTTATTTAAACTATCCTAGTAATATAACTGATATGAGACAATTAGTGGGTCTCACTCCGCCCCTTCAACTCACAACAAGACAACCATGAGGTAGGATGCCTTCTTGCAAGGCAAGGTTGGGCTTGCCAAAATGGCGATACATCCAATCATTAAGCACACAAAAGAAGGTAATGGATGCATCTACAAAAGAATAGCCACTTTCCTCATCTAAGTGGCGGAAATTATCTAAAAGGGAAGCAATTTAAGGGTACACACTCCATCATAGATATTGTTTCTTCAAACTACTAAGCCTAGAAGGATACCAATAAATCACCTCCAAGTTGTGTCAAGCTAGGGTACCTTTGTCCTCAATCGTTAAATGCTTTCGTCAAGGGTAGACTCCCTATGGTGTTAGAAACACTAGAGGATCATGGAATTCCCCTTCTTGTCTAGACAAGAAGAAGGGTCGTCCCCTTTCTACCATGCACAAAAGTGGATTCGATGAAAAAGGGATCAATAGATTTTGAATTTCATATGGGAGTTTGCTTTTGTTGTTGTTTTTCCCCCCAATTTCTTGTGGCATTTGACATTTTGAAAACATTTCTTTGCCATTTCTTTTGATGTTTTGCATTTACTTGACAACTTTCAACTTTTGGATTTTCTTTTAAACATTTTCAAAGTCACCCCAATTAGTAACGAGGGTGCCTTATATTTGAAGCATAGGAGTTTTCATTTTTGTTACTCGTCTTTTTTTTTTTTGATGCATTTGCAAACTTTTTGACTTTTCATTTCAATACTTGAACTCAAATTTGAACGATTTTTGTGCCCATTCCCTTTTTGATGACAAAATGTGGTAGAATATGGATGATGGTTGCATGGTTTTAAGGGTCGCCTTGGAATAAACGGTAGCCAAGGAGTTATCACACCACAAGGTACTCTTGACTAGGCCTTAATCCATGGGTCAAAGGACAATAGCATGACACATCCTAGGGTGTCTTACAAGTATTCTAACAAGCAAAGTCTTAAGAAGAAAAAGCACCTACTAGGGCCTATATACACTTGTCAAGCTTCCCAAATAGACGGTTTCACAAAATTTTTCCTAAATGCAACTATATGCCATGATGCAACTAACATTTATACATCCTAATGCATATGCTTCTACTAACTAATATGCCAAATAATGTAAATGCAAGTCCTAAATTCACATTGTTTATACCGCATCAATCAAAATAAAGCCACATAGTCATCAAAATAAACCGGAAAAAGGAGATTGGAAAGATCATACCATGCGATCTTCAATATCCTCATGTCTCGTATGTGGAGTAGTCAATCAATGTGAACAAGGATGAACAAACACAATATATACAAGTCTACACTACAAAGGAAATGAACTTGTTTTTGGATTTTTCAATTTTTCAAATTTTTTGGATTTTTCGAAATTTTTGATTTTTTTGGATTTTGAATAAAAGTCAAGTTAGAATTTCCCATCCCCACACTATTATGGCATTGTCCTCAATGGCCAATACGATAGGAAATTATGCAATGAATATGCATGATTTCTAAACTAAATGCAAACTATATTAGGCTACACTACATGATGCATGTGTTTTTGTTCTGGCGGAGAGCATAATTTAAATTAGGTCTCAATGCATATGTATGGACTTCCCCAAACCAAAATAGACATTATTTCTAATGTCATGAATTTCGGGGGAGTTTATGCACATGGAATGCAATGCATGAAACTTAAAGATTGTCATTTTGGATTTTACAAGTTGGGAACAAAGATAAAGAACACCTTAATGAAGCCAAGGTGTTAGTCCTCCAATGTTGCTAGGACTCCACAAAATAAATGATCAAGATAAAAAAAAAAAAAAAAAAAGAGAAGTAGACAAACCATAAGGGAGGTGTAGGAATGTAGGAGCCTCCAAAGTTTGCTAATCCTCCCCCATCGTATCATCATCATCATCATCTTCCTCTCTTGAGGCCTCATCGACCTCCATAGATGTGGAATCATGTCCACTCTCACTTTCACTTGCTTGTTCTTCATCACTTTCCTCTTTCTCTTCTTGAGCTTCTTCTTCTTCTTCTCCTTCTTGGTCACCACCCTCTTCAACAACCATCTCCTCTCCACCCGGTCTACCACCACTAGGAATACTAGGAAAGAATACTTCCCTATCCGCTCAACTAGGCAAAGGGCAAGACGGATCAAGAAGTCCTTGCCTAGCTAAATGTAGGAGGGGGCGGATATTGGGCCTTGTAAGCATCCACTCTATCATTGTAAGATTGCTTGTGCATTTCCCTCATGAGTAGTGTCAAGTAATCATTTCCCACTTCAACATCTTTGGATTTGAACTCGTGGTATTCAAATGGGTAAGGTGGAGTGTTAATGGAGGAGAAGGACTCGGCAATTTCACCCCTTTGTTGTTGAATAATATACTCGGTCTCTTCGGAGAGTGGGAGAAGGTAGTTCGGTCGGTGAACATTCAATCGGCAAATTTTGGAAGGTAAGGTGAATGATCTAGCTTCATTTTTTAACCACCCATATTTGTCGTCAAGAGTGTCGTGCTTGACCCACTTGAACTTGTGAATCATGGTGTACATATCAACAAGATGGCCTCCTTTAACCGGCACATAAGTGTTGTTTTTGTTGAAATCTCGGTTAAAATGCTTAGCCAAATGGGTAACTAGTCCTCCATTGACAATAAAGGCGGTGCCTTCTTTGCCACAATCGACATTAAGCCATCTTTCAACCAAAATTCTTAGAGCATTGTATGGCTTGGTAAATTCCCTCCCTATGTTCAAGGCTGACTCAAGAAGAATACAATCGAGTTTGGTAAGATGATTTGTGCCATTTCTAGCTATCAAAGTATTCCCAATGATCTTATGCCATACTCTAATGCCCGGATGGTGGACTAAGAGAGCACGATAATCATGAAAGCGTATGAATTTCTTTCCGGAAATTGCCATCCAAAGAGGAGCGGGGTCATACTTGATAGGAGTCTTTGTATATTTCGGGTTATCACTGAGGCCTAATATCTTACCCAATTCGCCATAAGTTATGCGTCTATCAACATTTTCAAGACGAAACCCGGTGTTGATTCGAGTCTCCACCCTTGTGACTTTCAACGAACTTAAAAATTCCAAGGCGAGGGAGGGGTATGTCAATTCTTTCATTGTAAACAATTTACCCAATCCCATAGACTCAAAGAAGGTTTTGGTTTGTTCAAGAACACCTAATTTTGACAATGCATTTTCACAAATAAACTTAGTAGGCATGATGGTTTTCTTAGCAAAGAGAATGAATTTCTCCCTATGAGAGTCGGAAGTGAAAGTTACCTCCAGATAATTGGATAATTGTTCAATGACCAGAGTTGTTGATGTCGTAGCTTCCATAGGGGGATCTTGTTGTTGAACCTCCAACCTTGCCTCATGGACTACCAATGCCTTTGACAATTGTTTTGCTTGAAGAGCTAGTTGCCTTTTGGAAAGTGTCTTCTTTGGGGGTGCCTTGTTGCCTCCTTTAGTTCTTGCCATTCTCCTTTGCTTGATTACACCAATGAAAGATGGAAATCTTCAATTTTTAGTGATACCTAAATCGATTTAGGATGAATGAATGTTGCTTTGTATCCTAAAAATCGACTCAGAGGTTGAAGATTTTGGTGTTTGAATCACTTGTTGTTGCAAAAGGAGTGATTAATTTTTGTTGTGAGGAAGCTTGGATTTGATTTGGTTGAGTTTGGTTGAGGAAATTTGATTTTGTTGATGGAGAGGATGAGGGTTTTTGGGGTTTTTGGGTAGTGGGTAGTGTTTGTATATTGAAGAAATGAGAATGAATGGGAGAAAAGGGTTTAAAACAACCGTTATATTTGAAAGTGCAGCAGAGGACGAGCGGACCAGGCATCAGGACGCTCGGATTTCTCAATGTTTGGCTCAGGAAAAGACGCCACAGGACGAGCGTCTTGCTTCTAAGACGAGCGGATTATTTGTGGAGGGACGAGCGTCTTTATGGGTGGACGCTCGGATTCCTTTACAGAGAAAATCCCAGATTTTTGCTATTGAAAAGATGAGCGTCTTTTGTGAAGGACGGCCGTCCAGAATGAGACGAGCGGATTCTCAGCTGAGACGCTCGGATTCCTTTACAGACCAGTTTTTTTATTTCTGCAGCTCTGCCAGACGAGCGTCTGGTGACTTTGGACGCTCGGGTTCTTCAGGACGAGCGGATTCTCCTTTTGGCCGCTCGGGTTCTTCAGGACGAGCGGATTCTCCTTTTGGCCGCTCGGATTCCTCCTTGACCACACGGATTCAGGTTCATCCGTGGGTACTTCGTAACCCGTGTCATTTTCATTCTGCAATTCTCGTGTTCTTCATTGTAGGGGCACTATAAAGGCATGAATATCCTAGGCAATTGCTATCCCCACACTAAGGTAAAGCACTACACATCAATAAAATCATAAGTCTCTCCCTCACTTCTCTCAAAATGATGAATATCTTGATCAAGGCACAAAAATATAAATCCAAAAATGACAAAAATGCAATGTAATAATTGAAATACAAGTTAGGGAGTTAGAATATTTACAAATGGTGGTTTAGGGAGGACTCAACCAAACTCTCATCCAATGTGAGATGTCAAGGGGGCATGTTCAAGGTGTTATTGATGTTACTCATCACCTTGAAGAAGTAGTCGAAAGCTTGCTCATTATCATGATAAAGGTTCTCAATAGATTTTTGTACTTGTTGTTCTCCATGATGGTCTTGGTTCATAGCATTACCAATATAGGGATTGAATATCCCTTCGAATTCATCATCCCAAAGACCGCAAACTTCGTCTACTTGATCACTAAAGATTTCTTGAGTTGATATAGACAACCCTCCTTCTTTCTTGTCTTGGCCAATGAGGCCATATTCTTCACTTGTCATGGGTGAGCTTTTCAAGATCTCATTGTTGCTATTTCCTTGCTCTTTTGATGGAGCATCATCCACTTTCTTTTTCCATTGAAATTCCAACTTCTTTCTATCATCCTTCCGGCTATAGTGATCAACCATAAAACATGGCTCATGCAATCGGGGAGCTCTCATGGTCTTGTCAAGATTGAAAGTTATGGTTTCATCTCCCACTTCAAGGGTGAGTTCTCCATGCTTCACGTCGATCACCGCTCCCGCGGTGTACAAGAAAGGTCTTCCTAGGATAATAGGAATGTTGGAGTCTTCTTCCATGTCAACAATAACGAAATCCACCGGGATGAAGAATTTTCCAATTCTCACGGGAACATCTTCCCATACCCCTAAAGGTGTCTTTGTTGATCTATCCGCTATTTGAAGCGTGATGTTGGTACATTTGAGTTCTCCCATTCCTAGCCTCTTTCTACCGAATATGGCAAGACACTAACACTTGCCCCAAGGTCAAATAAAGCTTTGTTGATTGTAGTGTCACCAATAGTGCATGGAATGGAGAAACTTCCCGGATCCTTGAGTTTTGGAGGTGAACTCCCTTGAAGGATGCCACTACTCACCTTAGTGAAGGCAATAGTCTCAAGCTTCCGGATTGATTTCTTATTCGTAAGGATGTCCTTCATGTACTTTGCATAGGCCGGAACGTGATTGATCAATTCCGTGAAAGGAATCGAGACTTCTAAATTCTTCACAATTTCCATGAATTTTCCAAGTAGGTCATCAAACTTAGGCTTAGCTTGACGACTCGAGAATGGAAGTCTAATCACAATGGGCTCCTTCTCATTAGCCTTTTCTTCACTTTTCTTTGAAACTTATTGATTGGTGGGTTCTTCTTCCCCTGAGCTTTGCACAACTCTTTCCTTGTCACTAGCTTCCACAACTTCATCCTCAACTTGCTTCTTTGGTCCTTCATATCTCGTACCACTCCTTAAGTGAATGGCACTAACCGTTTCATGTCTGGGGGGATTACTTTGAGGTGGTAATTGCCCCTTTTGTTTTTGAGAGTTTGAAGATGCTAGTTGGGTCATTTGAGTTTCCAACATTTTTGTGTGGGCTAGGATGTTGTTGATGGTAATGTCTTTTGCCTGGCTATCTTTTTGCATTTGAGTGAAAAATTCTTGTTGATTCTTTTGCATTTGGAGGACCGCTTTTTGAATATCAAAACCTTGGTCATTTTGTTGATTGTATGGAGTTTGATTTTGATAACCTTGGTTTTGGTTGTAAAAGGGTCTTTGATTTTGGTTTCTCATGGGAGGTGGGGTGTATGTTGGTTGAGGGTTTTGAACATTTTGGCTTTTGTATGAGAGATTTGGGTGGAATTTGGTGTTTTTATTGTAATAGTTGGAATAAGGGGTACTACTTTTGTATGCTTGAAAAGCATTCACTTGCTCATTTGTTCCCCTACATTCACTTTGGTCATGTCCCAAAGTTCCACAATTCTCACATATCCCACTTGGGATTGATGAAGATGCCACCATGGCATTAACATGATGCTTTGGTGATTTTGAGGCTTCTTCAAGCTTAGCCATAGACTTCTCAAACTTCAAGTTGATGGTATCAATATGAGCACTAAGTTGAGCACCCAATTGAGTAATAGAGTCCACTTCTTGCTTTCCTCCTCTAGTAGCCTTGCAAGGTATACTATATTGTGAATTATGGACTGCCATTTCCTCAATCTTGTTCCAAGTTTGATCATCGTCAACTTCGGTGAACATACCATTTGATCCCATGTTGAGAATGTTTCTTGAGTCTTCATAAAGACCATTCCAAAATTGTTGTACCAAGAACCACTCGCTAAGTCCATGATGAGGACATGAGCGACAAATTCCTTTGAATCGCTCCCAAGCTTCATACAAAGATTCTTCGTCCCTTTGCTTAAAACCCGTAATTTGAGCTCTTAGCATGTTAGTCTTTTCCGGAGGGTAGAATTTTTTGTAGAAAGCTAGAGCCAACTTCTTCCAAGAGTCAATTCCAAGAGTAGCCTTATCAAGGCTTTTCAACCATTGTTTCGCGGTGCCAATTAGAGAAAAAGGAAATAAGACCCATCGAATTTGGTCTTGAGTCACTCCGGTTTGTGAAATCGCATCACAATAGTCACAAAAAGGTTTCCATGTGGGAATGAGGGTCTTCACTAGGCATCCCCCCAAATTGGCTTCTTTTGACTAATTGGATAAATGCGGATTTTGCAATGAAATTTCCGGCTAAGTGTTGTGGTGTGGGAGTACCATTGGGTAGGTTCTCCTCGGTTGGTACGGAATGTGGTGAAAACTTAGGCATTGTGGGTTGATTGTGTAATTGATTTTGTGTTGGGTTCTCCTCACCTTCTCTTGCAAAAGGGTTGATGAACTCAATAGTGTTTGGTTGAATATCTACAACCTCACTAATACCTCTCAAAGTATTTCTAGCAAGTCTTCTATTGGTAGTCAAAGTCCTTTCAATTTCGTGATCAATGGGTAACAAGTTACCTTGTGATCTTCTAGACATGCAAAATATCAAACAACTTGAAAACAATTAGAGCAAACCTTGAGGAGTTTTACTTCCCCAAGGCAAAGAAAGACACAACTAATAACAATCAAAGAAAATCAAATCAAGTTAACACCGTCCCCGACAACGGCGCCATTTTTTGGTCGAGTCCGCTTTGAGCTTAGATTTCGGTTACTTGTCGTTAGGAGCACCTAGACCAAAACAATATTTATAACTTCATAAACAACTCTACTACTAGTAAAGAGGCAAGTAAAGGTCGGATCCCAAAAGATGGGTATTGATGTAGGATTTTCGATTGCAAGTAGTGGTGTCTAGGGGTGTCACAATTTGGGTTGAGATAAGAAGATCACTAAACTAAATAACAATAAAAGTAAACAAGAAAGATGACTAAAATGAGATGTAAACAATTGATTAAAATCACTAGGGTGTCATGGATTCATAGGGGATTCATGGGAGTTGATCATACAAACATGTTCTCAATTATATGCAAGCAATTATTGTTGTGATAGGATCGAGTTAGTGTATATCTTACAATCCCTAAGAAGGTTTGGGTCCCGGAGCCGAATCGATTAGATTGTACAACACCTACAAGTCGACTTAGTCCTTCCTATTCAACTATATGAATGGTCTAATGAGACTCGAGTTGGTTTATGTCTTACAAGTCTCATTGAAAAGATAAGTAATGGGTAAAAAATGCAAGGATTCATAGGCTCGCATTTCATCAAACATAACATGTGCATAAATTGAAATCACAACAAGCAAGCAAATTAATTATGAAAACATATTAGATTAAGCATGAATCATTCCCCATGTTTGTTTCCCTAATTCCCCATTAATCCTAGCTAAGGAAACTACTCACTCATGATCAAGTTTAACATGTTAATAAGGTTGTCAATCATACTAACAAAGCAAAACATGATGAATAAATGAAAGTGATTAACAATAATTAAACATGGGTAAAGAGATTATACCTATGGAGATGATTCCAAATAATAAAGGAAAGAATAAAAGAAGAGAACTTGATTGATTGATTAAGAGTTGTCAATTCTCCAATAATAACCCAATAATCTTCAATTACCCAATAATAAACTTGAATTACCTAATAATAAACTTGAACAATAATAAGGAAAGATTAATGTGTGATTTGTGGAAAGATTAAAGAGTAATCTATTCTAATCTACTTCTAATGAAGGCCGAATCTAATCTAAGAGAACTTGATTTAATCTAAGGAAACTTGATCCTTTGATTATTACAAATGGAGTATATATAGTGGTACATAATTAGGTTAAGCAAGGGTAGATTAGTAAATAACAATGCTAAGTGTTGAGTTGAGGAAGTGCTCCTCTCCAAGGAGATGCGCATATCCTAGGACTGGGATGCTCATCCAGAGCTCGGGATGCACATATCCACGAGCAGACTATTCTGAAAATGGCACTGCAGCTTGGGACGAGCGGATTGGTCTCGGGACGAGCGTCTTGGCGGACAGCTTGTCTATTTGAGCTCGGATTGTAAAACGGACGTCATTTCCTCATCCGGACTCCTATTGGAGTGATTCAAAAGCCTAGACCACTTGAGTTTTCGACGCCGTTTCATCTAGCATACTTTCAGAGCCAAAAGGGCAACTCTTGGTTTGGGTTTCGAGGAATTTCTTCTTACAATGTCTTCCTTCTCGTCATCCTTGCTTTTAAGCCTATGATATTTCTATATACTTTTTATTCCTACATCCTTGGTCATAATTCTTGCCTCCTCTTCATACTAGTCCATCAAATATCATCAAAAAGCTTCCGAATATGCACGGGAGACGGGAATTTTCGCCTTATCTTCCTTCCTACAAAACATACGAAATGCACTAGGAAAGCAAAATAGAAAGCATTTGACGGATAAAATGGCTATGGAATGTTATAATAGTATGCAAAATAGGCTCAATTAGGGGACTAAATGTGCGCAATTATGAGTCACATCAAATTGATTCTACCATTAGAACTCTTGGTCGACGGATTTTCTATAAATTCCATCTATAGCCCAGAACAAATATAGGCACGGTGGGCTGATACATCCCATATTTGTCCCGTTGAGTCCAACAAATTTTTGCATGTAATAACATTTATCACCCTACTTACCCAACGTAAAAAGAAGGCACCCCGATGAGCCGAGCCTACCCCCTAATGAAGAATGGACTCATAGGTTCTACTAATTGGTAAGGCTAATCTCAATTTTAACATGTGAGAGATCTTATCAATTTAATTATCTATCACTTTTAAGTGAACTAAATAGGTGAATGCTAAACAATTTAAAATCGATAACAAAAGGAAAACATGTAGTGACGATTTGGCATGAATGCATAATTAAAAAAAACCACAAGTCCTAATATGGCAACCTAGTTAATCTAATTAACTTAAAATATTACACTTCGGAAACCAACTCCTTGGTCCCTTGAGTCTATATAAAAACTGGCCTCCATCTTTTGAACTTCGGAACTCCTTTCTGAAAACACCGTCTTTAGAATACTCCATCTTTAGATAATACAAACTAACTACTAATAACCAAATTACATAGCAATACCCTATTATTCAATTTATAATAAAATTAAAACTATTAATTAATTACAAATTAGTGATACGAAATCGCAATTAATTACAAATTAAATCGATATTCCCTTACATTACGGGAAATACCAATTTCTAACTATGGCCATATTAGGTAAAATTACATTAATAAATATACAATAAAATCCATTCATCTATATGAAAAATAAATATGAAATAAAAAAATCATGCCAAATCGTCCAACTTACCAACAACGATCATTTGAGCTCCTTTTTTACGGAATTTTTACCATTAAAATCCATAATCAATTCTTAAAATAATTTTAAAATATACTCATCATACTAATCAAGTATAAACACAAAATTATTATTCCCACTAATTATTTTGTGGTTAAATGGGTTTAAAATTAATTTTTATAGCAAAAATAGCTTAAAAATTCATAACTTTTATGAAAAACTCAATTTAATCAAAAATTTTATAGAAAAATCAAATTTTAATTTTTTTTACATTCTGGTCATACACCAAAATGACATGCATGTGAAAAATGTGGCCATAAAATTGCTTTAAAACAAATTTTGCAATTTTTAATCGATAAAGCGACAATTTTACGATTTAATTCCAAATTAAATCATTAAAAATAAAATGACTTGAAAATAAAATTTTGAACATTTTGGATCAATTTCAAGGAGCTAAAAATTCAAAAATTTTGAGCCCAAAAATTAAATAAATACTGATTTGTTAAATAACCATTATTTAGCGAGTTCTTATCAAATAAAAATTGTTAAACTATTTAAATTAATCATATTAATTTATAATCATTCTAATGCTCATAAATAGAATATTTATGTAGTTATTTCTAAATAAATATGCATAAAATTAACATACAAGATAATTTAATTAACCCTTAATTAAGATTCATGCATTTTAATTCAATTTTATGCCTTTTTATGTCTTAAAATATCATAAAATGCCATTAAATTTTACAAAATTAAAATTTTCCACCCATTATAATTTAAGACCATATTATATACATGCAAGACCATATTTTGTGATAAAACTTATTTTGACATCAAAATATCAAATTTTATCAATTTATCTTATAAACTCATAAAATCGTTTTATAAATACATGCATGTATGTAACAATCGCTCTGATACCACTTGTTAGTATTTAGACCCTTATTAGACTCTTCTAATGACATTAAAATTACTAATTAATTTATGTGTAGCGGTCTAAATCTACATGCATGGAAGTTTGAAGAAGAAATAGTATCCTTACATTGGTGTAAATGGCAAAAAGGACACTATAAAGGTCTCCTACCTTTGTAGTTATTGAGCTAAAATGATGGATGGATGATCCTTCAAACCCAAATCACCAACCTAGGTGATCTCCTTTGGATGCACCCAAGACTAGCCTAAATTACTACTAAGATTACTAACTAAATAATAATAGTAGTAAACCTTGTAATATGTAATATTATTACATTAATAATATTAGATTATATTTATTATTTTTTGTGAATTTATTTGGATTATTTTTTATCAAATTTTGATCAATTTTGATGAAGGAAAAAAGACAAATTAGGAGCCCTTTTTTTCCTTCCACCAAAACCGGCCAAGACAAGCAATTTAGAGAGAATTTTGTTCTAATTTTTCTCACTTTTAATGTGTGTATGAAAGTGGTATTTATAAGCCAGAAAATGTAAACAATTCACCAACAAAAGTTAGTGTAAAATGATGTCACAACTTGAGTGTAAAACTCATCAAGTTAGGTGGCACATGTGAAGGTTTTCGGGTCCATTTCGACTTTCGACATTTGTCCCAAAAATGCTTATAAGTCTTATATTTAATTATCTTATATAATTAAATATTAATTTGATTATTTAACACTTAAATAATACAAATTAACCACTAATGACCACTTAACTATTAAGTAATCATTAGACCATTTTATCAATATAAAATGTGTCAATGGAACCTTAATTAACTAATTTAACAACCTCTTGTAAATTTAAATAGCTAATTACCACCGCCTCACAACATACACACATACCATATAAATTTATTAATTTACTATTAATTAATAAATTCTAATTAATATTTATTAATTAATTATCACATAATTAAATAATAAATCTCCTTGGCCCGAGTTCGTAACTCATCATCAAATAATATATTCACATGACTTAATTAAAAGTCGATTAATACAAGGATTTGATTAAATTGTATCTCATACAAATAATTAGTTTTCCATTTGGGCATCATCCTATAGGTGTGACCTAAAGGAATCAGTTGATCACCGCCGTCACACGACAGTAACGTCAAACTCTAGTCAGCCGAGCGTTACCGATAAACGTTGATCAACTGACAAATATATAAAATAAATCCCTGATATTCCTTGTACGAGATTTAGTATGTAGACACACTATTGTGGAGGACACTCACTCCAACACCAAGGGCACAAAACCTCATAGAATATGCATAATAGGAAGCTAAAGATAAGAAACGATCCTAATGCATGCTAGAAAGCATAGGAACGAGGCTAGTTAAGGGACTAAATGTGCGTAAATACGAGTCACATCATGTATGCAGGTAGCTTTGCATGCACCGAGACCTATTGGACTTCAAATTTGGCGGAGGAGGGTGTTCCTCACATCCGTTGAATGGTATCATGGTGGCACTTGAGGTTCTTTACGAGGTTGCCCGCTCCGGCTCCTTCTTCTTGCTATTTGATGGTTGTGGGCTTGTAGGTTGCTTCCTTCATATATCTGGAAAGGGTCATGAGGCAAATGGGCCGTCAACAAAAGGCGTCCGAGCTTGTGGATGCTTTCGAGAGGTGGTTGGCCACTCGGCCAATTTGGGAGGTACCAAACCCCGCTTTAACATGGGTGACTCCCTCTTATGTCTGGTCAAAAGCCTCAACCTTGGAAGGAAGGTCAAAGTTCCGCAATGATGAAGTCATCAACTTGAAGTATAGGGAGGCGGCCAAGGCAAATCGCGCCTACTTCGATGACTTTGGCAATAATGTGAGCCCAGATGTGATGAGGCCACCGAATAAGAGGAGCTTGGGCCGCAAGGAGGCGGTGAGCCGCGTGTGGGCTAGGCTTTGGCCGAGCATAGGGTCGTGTAAGAGCCCTGGTGTCGTTGCCGTTGTGGATCCGTTGAGGATCCGTTCCGAGGAGGAAGCCCATGCTATACGGGCTAGCAAGAAGGGCAAAGGGAAGATGCATCCCGAAGGCAAAGTCAATGGTAGAATGGAAGAGTGAAGACCTCCCGCTTTATTATTATGTTGTATTAGCATTCATTTGCGTTTTTTATTATATTGTATTAGTTATGTATTGTGTGTTTGTGTTTGTTAGTTTTATTATGTATAATGTCTTAGTCGACACCCTAACTTACCAAGTCGTGGACTTGTTTAGCATTATTGTTGTCAAGTTTATAACCCTTCCTATTATTAATTAAATAAGAGGATTGCTTGTGCTAAAAAAAAATGTTGTGAATATTTGTTGTTTCTCCGTCCATCATGTAAAGGTAATTCGGTTTGAATTGTCCTAAACATTGCACATGTGAAGGGGATTTTTTTGGGAAGGGAGAAAGGCTCTTTTTTTCTTTTTTTTTTTAGGAAAGGGGATGCTTTTTTTTTTAAGTTTGTACGGGTTATTGTTTTTGTGCGTAGTGATGGTTGTATCCTTCTTGTGTAAGAAAGGATTGCCTACGTATTTCAAGTGTTTTGTTTAAGTTGGGGTGTGCATTTTTTGTTTGGGTGTTGTGGTTGTATCCTTCTTACGTGAGAAAGGACTGCCTATGTATTCACCCGAGGAGGTGAAATCAAACCATGCTCGTAGTTCAAGTGTTTTGATTGCTTGTGCAAATGGATGGTGCCTTTGGCAAATCAAAGGCTGCATGTGTGTCACCTATACAACCTTATGATGTGATATGGACTTGATCAACTTATCTAGGGGGCCTTAATTGACTTGGTGGTTTGGCAACCCAAAAATACTTTTCATTAATAAGTTTGAAAGTGCTCATTTTAAAAGTTTTTGTGATGTGGAATCGTTTTTATTGTCTAGGAAACCTCAAATGTTTTGAATTGTTGAAATGCAGAGAAATTTGATGGAGGCGTACCACTTCAATGTGCTTTGGTGCGGAATTCATTGAATTGGGCCCCCACACGGTTGTGAATTCGGCCTCTCAAAGACAAAGTGACTATCACCCCAAGAGCTATTTTCTAGAGGTTAACCGGTTGCCTAATAAGAGATTGACAAAATCAAAGGACACTAGCAAATGAGGGACAAACCCCATCTCAAAGTTTTGAAATGTGAAATGCGGAAGTTGAATTGAGGCCAAATTTTGAATGTCAGTAAAATCCACTATTCTCGTTTTGATTGACTTGAGCACTTCATTCCGAAAAATCATTTTCGTTATGTCACCTTGTTGAGCTTGGGACGATCCTTGGCATGTACACTTGTAGAGAATCTGAGATTTGTCATGTCGTATGCCACTAACGTCATAAGGATCATCCTTCCACCCCCATCCGATCGTCCTTGACAAAAGCATTTAGCAATTGTGGACGAAAGTAACCTAGTTTAACACAACTTGGAGGTGACTTGTTTGTGTCCTCTTGGACTTAGTAACTAGGAGAACTAATATCTATGATGGAGTGTGTACCCTTAAATTGCTTCCCTTGTAGATGATTTCCGCCACTTAGGTGAGGAAAGTGGCTATTCTTTTGTAGATGCATCCTTTGACTTGTTTTTGTGTGCTTAATGTTTGGATGCATCGCCATTTTGGGAAGCCCCACCTTGCCTTGCAAGAAGGCGTCTTACCTCATAGATGTCTAGTTGTGAGTTGAAGGGGCAGAGTGAGACCCGCTAATTATCTCACATCGGCTAGGTTTTAAATAAAGGTCATAGTTATAGTCACCTCTTTAGTCGGGACGAGCAAAGGTTTGGTTTGGGGATATTTGATGTGACTCGTATTTACGCGCATTTAGTCCCCTAACTAGCCTCGTTCCTATGCTTTCTTGCATGCATTAGGGTCGTTTCTTATCTTTAGCTTCTTACTTTACATATTCTATGAAGTTTTGTTTCCTTTGGTAGGAGAGGAATGCTAACATTGCTTTTATGGAGCAAAACGGAGCTAAATGGATCGCATCTAACAACCAAGCAACAAAGAGGAGACCAATACTAAAGGCCTAAGTCAATAAAACAAGTATTTGGGCATTGATGAAGGACCTCCATGGCTCCTCAATGATCCCCACGGATCATGAGACAGCCAAATGAAGAAGAAGCCAAGCTGATCTTTGAGACGGGCGTCCCAAGCTCGGCCCGAGCGTCCCGAAGAGAAGAACGGGCGTCCCCAAGCTCAGCCTGAGCATTCCTTGAGCAGGACGGGCATCTTTCGTTACAGCATGAGCGTCCAACAAAGGCAGGTCGGGCATCTCCATGAAGGACTTGCAAGGCGTTAATCTTCATTTAAGGAGCTTAATCAACATTTAAGCCCTTAGTTACCCTAATACTTGTACTTAGTATAAATACCCCTTTGTAATAGAATTAGAGACACACTTCATTAGAGATTAATTAGGAACCAATTAGCTTAATTATATATTAATCCTTCTTTAATTATTGTTTAAGTATTCTTAGATCTAGTTGGGTAATATTGAAGATTATTGGGTTATTATTGGAGAATTGACAACTCTTTATCAATCAATCAAGGTTTCTTCTATTATTATTTGCTTTCTATTTGATCATCCTAACTTGGTACAATTTCTCTACTCCTTACTTAATTATTGTTTATTGTTTTACTCTTTCATCATGTTTAGACTTGTTAATATGATTGACACCATTGTTAGCATGTCCACCATAATAATGAGTGAGTAGTCCCTTAACTAAGGTTAATGGGGGATTAGGGGAGTTAATCAAGTGGTAGATCTTCACTTAATAAGTTCATATGAATGCTTGCTTGTTGTAGTTTCAACTCATGCACATGTTATGCTTGATGAAATACTTGATTGACAACCTAGCATGAATCTCTTATCCTTTCAACAAGACTTGTAAGACATAAACTAACTCAAGGCTTGTTAGACCATGCATATAGTTGAATAGGAAGAATTAAGTCGACTTGTAGGTGTTGTAAAGTCTTGACCGACTCGGCTCCAAGACCCAAAACTTCCTAGGAATTGTAAGATATAAACTAACTCTATTCCACTACATACAATAATAAATTGCGTGCATCTATGAAACTTGTTTATGTGATCTCATTATGATTCTCCTATGAACCCATGACACCCTAGTGCCTTTAATCAATTGTTTACAACCCCATTTGCTTATTTTGCTTTACTTTCATTTGTTTACATTTCCTTTGTTTAGTAGTTTAGATTGCAAACTTCAAACTCAATCCAAATTGTGACATCAAAGACATAGCTTTCTACAACCGATAAATCAATACAATACCCGTCCCTGGGATCCAACCTTTACTTACCACTATACTAAGAGTAGTTTGTTGAGATTATAAATAGAGTTTTATTAAGGATTAATGGACGATGTTACAACCCTAATCAAAATGGCGCCGTTGTCGGGGACGCTGTTCAATTAAATTGTTATCATTTGTTGTTTTTAGTTGTGTCTTTCTTAAGCTTGGGGAAGTCAAACTCCTCAAGGTAGTTTTAATTGATTTCTAGTTCTTTGATTTTTCCATGTCTATAAGATCACAAGGTGGTCTTTTGCCTATTGATCCCGAGATTGATAGAACTTTGACAAATATTCGATGAACCGTTAGAGGGACTTCAACAATTGTGGGTATTGGAGAACTTGTGGACATTGGTATCATCCAATCGGATAGTGTTGAGTTTACCAACCCTTTTGAAAGACAAGGGGAGGAGAACCCAATTCAAAACCAACCACAAAATCAACCTACAATGCCTAAATTTTCATCTCATTCGGTACCAACCGAGGAGAGCCTACCAAAAGGTACTCCAACACCACTCCACTTGACCGATAATTTCATTGTCAAATCCGCATTCATACAATTAGTTGAAAGAAGTCAATTTGGAGGGATGCCTAGTGAGGATCCTCATCTACACATAGAGACTTTTTGTGACTATTGTGATACAATTTCCCATACGGGTGTAACACAAGATCAAATTCGATGGGTATTGTTTCCTTTTTCCTTGATCGGAACCGTAAAACATTGGTTGAAGAGCCTAGACAAGGCCACTCTTGGAGTTGATTCATGGAAGAAGTTAGCACTTGCCTTTTACAAGAAGTTCTACCCTTCGGAGAAGACCAACATGTTAAGAGCCCAAATCACCGGGTTCAAGCAAAGAGATGAAGAGTTTCTATACGAGACATGGGAAAGATTCAAAGATACATATCTCTCTTGTCCTCATCATGGACTAAGCGAATGGTTTCTAGTCCAACATTTTGGAATGGGTTGTATGAAGATGCAAGGAATGTGCTCAACATGAGTTCTCATGGAAGATTCACCGAGGTAGATGACAACCAAACTTAGGAAAATATAGAGGATATGGCGGTTCACAACTCTCAATATAGTAGGCCAAGAAAAGCTACTAGGGGAGGGAGACATGAAGTTAACTCCGTCACACAATTGAGTGCCGATTTGGGTGCCCAGCTATGCTCCCATATTGACACAATGAACTTGAAATTTGATAAGGCTATAGCCAAGATGAATGAAGCTTCTCAATCACCCAAGCAACATCAACAAGTCAATGCCATGGTGGCAACATCTTCTATTCCGAATAGAGTATGTGAGAATTGTGGAACTTTGGGACATGATCAACAAGAGTGTAGGGCCACAAATGAGCAAGTGAATGCTTTCCAAGCATACAAGAATGGCACCCCTTACTCCAACTTTTACAATGAAAACGCTAAATTTCACCCAAACTTCTCATACAAAAACCAAAATGTTCAAAATCCTCAACCAACATACACCCCCACCTCCAATAAGAAATCCTACTCAAAGACCCTATTTCAACCAAAATCAAGGATTCCAAAACCAACCCTCTTACAATCAATCCAATGACCAAGCTTTTGATGTTCAAAAAGCGGTCCTTCAAATGCAAAAGAGGCAACAAGATTTCTTTGCTCAAATGCAAAGAGATAGCCAAGCCAAAGACACTACCATCAATAATATCCTTGCTCATACCAAGATGTTGGAAACACAAATGTCCCAATTGGCCTCTTCAAGTTCCCAAAGGCAAAAAGAACAATTACCTCCCTAAGGTAATCCTCCTACAAGACATGAAACCATCAATGCCATTCACTTGAGGAGTGGTACACGATATGAGGGACCTAAGGAGCCAATTGAAGAGGATGTTGTTGAGGAAAGTGTCAAGACAAGAGATGTGATGTAACCATTGAGGAGAAATCCTAGGGTAGTGGAACCAACTACCAATGACTCATTTAAGAAAAGAAATGAAGAAAAGGCCAACGAGGTTGAAAAAGAACCTATTGTGATTAGACTTCCGTTTCCAAGTCGTCAAGCCAAGCCCGAGCTTGGTGAGCAACTTGGAAAGTTCATGGAGATTGTGAAGAACCTTGAGGTTTCCATCCCATTCACGGAGTTGATCAACCATGTACCGGCCTATGCAAAATACATGAAAGATATCCTTACTAAGAAGAAGTCCATTAGCAAGTTGGAGACCATTGCATTCACAAAGATAAGTAGTGCAATACTTCCAAGGGAATTCCCCACCTAAGCTTAAATATCCAGGAAGCTTCTCCATTCCATATACCATTGGTGATACCACAATCAACAAAGCAATATGTGATCTAGGTGCAAATGTGAGTGTGATGCCATATTCGGTATGTGAAAGGCTAGGAGTGGGAGAACTAAATTGCACTAACATGACTCTACAAATGGTGGACCGAACAACAAAGAAACCACTTGGAGTAAGGGAAGATGTGCCTGCGAGAATTGGAAAGTTTTTCATACCAGTGGACTTTGTTATTGTTGATATAGAGGAAGATTCCAATATTCTGATCATTCTAGGAAGAACATTCCTACACATCGCCGGAGCGGTGATTGATGTAAAGCACGGGATACTCACAATTGAAGTTGGTGATGAAACAATCACCTTTAATCTAGATAAGACTATGAGAGCTCCCAACTTGTTTGAGCCATGCTTTATGGTTGATCACTATAGCCGGGAAGGTGACAAGAAGAAAGTGGAATCCCCATTCAAAGGTCGAGTCAAAGATGGAAATCCTATCAAGGAGGGCAAATAAACACCACCCAATTGAAAGATGTAGATGATATTGAAGTGGCTCTATTCGGAGAGCATGGAATTTTTCATAACAAGAATGAGAGTTTGCAAAGCCCACCCATCATGACAAGTATCAATGAAGGCCTCATTGGCCATGACAAAGAAAAGTTGCTCTTGCCAACTCATGATCCTCCCAACATGGGGAAAGAAGCAAAGGAAGTATATGGTCTATGGGATGACGAATTCAACGGACTTGTTAACCCTTACATTGGAAATGCTATAGCCCTAGACCAAGGATTAGTAGATCCTTGTCACCACAACATTGACTCGGACTACTACATGAATAAAGACAACAATGTGCCAAGGTCTATGCAAGACCTCTATCATGACAATGAACAAGCATTTGATTACTTTTACAAGGCGTTGAACAACATCAACAACGCCCTTGCTTTACCCCCTTGACACCTCTAAAATAAAGGAGAGTTTGGTGGAGTCCTCTCTAAACGACCATTTGTAAATATTCTAATCTCTTAACTTGCATTTCATTTAATTTGTACATTACTTAATTTTTGCATTGAATCTTATATGCTTTGTTTTAAGAATTTTTGTGACATAAGAGCAAGTGAGGGAGGGATTTTAATGTGTTTGAAATGTGTAGTGTTTGATGATAAAGTGTGGGGAAGCAATTGCCTAGGCTAACCAAGCTCCATGATAAAAAAAAAATAGAAAATGAAGTGTCACGTGAAAGGGATCCCCACGAGCAGACCTGAGCTCGTGAGGACTGGAGCAAAGCAAAGAAAAAAAGAGTCGTAAGAGAATCCGCCTGAGCTGATATCGAGACGAGCGTCCCTCATCTCAGCTCGCTCGACCTCATCCCAGGACGAGCGTCCCCAAGGAGTAAACAAAAGAGCTGAAACGAAATCCGGCCGTCCCCAGACTAGCTCGAGCGTCCCCCCTGCTTGAAGATTTAAAACACGGGATTTCTATATTCATACCTCATTTCTATCTTCTTCATTCATAAACACAAACACAAACACATTCCCTCACTACAACAATCAAAGCCATCATCCAAAATCACAAAATACTCAACCAAATTCATCAAAAATCATTGCAAACTTGCTTAAATTCAATTCAAATCACTCCTTTGTCAACTTTTAGACCATTAAACATCAAAATCTTCCCAAAATCAAACAAAATTTTCTAGGGTTTAGGCAAATTCGAAAAACCCCAAATTGATTGAGAAATTGATTGAAGTTGGTAGAAGAGAAGAACATTCAAGCTTATCAAAGGTTTGTTGACATCAATTCCAAGGAGTAATCATCATGGTAAGAATAAAAGGTAACACCAAAGTATTAAAATCCCCAACTCTATCAAAAAGGCAAAAAGTTCTAGCATCAAATGCTTTAGTGGTAGTGGAACAAGCTAGAGAACAAGCAAGGGAAGTCATTGAGGTCGTTGAGGAAGTTACTACTACTATACCGGAGATTAAGCAACCTAAGATTATCTGGAGGTAACTTTCATTTCTAAAGAGCATAGAATTGCATTTGAATCCCTTGCTAAGAAGAAAGTCATTGTCACTAAGTTTGTATGCCAAGATACTTTGGAAAAATTGGGAGTGCTTGACCAAACCAAGGCATTTTTCGGGTCCATGGAGTTATCTATCCTATTTGAGATGAATGAATTGACTTACCCCTCACTCACCTTGAAATTCATTAGTTCTTTGAGGGAGTATAAGATTGAGACCCGAAAATATGTTGAATTTCGGCTCAAAAACCAAAGTAGGAGGATGATAAAGGCCAATTTCGGAAAGGTATTGGGACTTTGTGCCTATTGAGAATTCCATAAGAAACCCCACAATTTTGATGCCAAACCCTTTTGGAAGGCAATTTCTGGGAGAGAATTGACTACATTTAGAGGATGCAATGTGTGGACGTGGGCCCACCTGTGACGCCCAACCGATCTGTGGGCACGGCAGTGGTCTAGAAAGCCACGCTCGCTGGCGTAAAAATGCTTTCGACCAGATCATTTTAGATCGATCGGTTTCGTCTCGGCAAGGGTCTCAAAACGATGCAAGAGATGTTCGGAGTCGCCACCAAGCATTTGTGGGATGCTTGGAACTCATTCGAATCCACTTTATACCTAGGTCAGCCAAGGCAAAAAAGCGGTGTTTGACATAGGTACTAAAGATAAGGAGTCGTCCCTCTTTGTCATCCTATCTCTAGAATGACTCTCGTTCACCCTGGATAAGGTCATCCACTATCCAAAGTTTTTGACTAAGAGGTGAAGGTACGTATTGGGAAGCCCTTTAATCGGACACCCAATCCCGCACACGGTAGCGGCCTCTACTGATCGATCTTAGTTGGCTAAATGCAGAAATTAATAAAAACGGGTAAATGCATGAATGCGCATCCACAAGTTTAAACCTAACATGTGAGGTTTCTATGTCGGTTGTTTATCCAAATATCAAGTAATTGATGTCAAGTTGGATTTAGAGTTGATTTGCATGCAAGACGTAAATTAAACATCCATTTACCGAGTTAGATTTATGGTGCATAACGTTATCCATTTGTCTTAGAAAGACGTTTTGCAAATACAAGATAAAAGGGCAGGTTCATCATCTGATCCGTCCTGTATTCGGGTTAACCAAAGCCGGGATCGTCCTAGACGAGTGCTGGAAAGGAAGCAGGGCCTGCATCAGGCAGCCTATTGAGGCGCGATCCATCAGGCGATGCAAAGGGGCATGTTCTGGTTAGAAAACTGGACAACAGTTGGCCTGTTTTGGCGCGAGGCAACTAACTGTCCAAAGGGACGTCTTCTGACTGTTGAAAACATTTGTAAAACGGTTTGTAAAGGGGTATTTGAACCCGTCTTTGTTTGAAAAGGTCGTTTAGACCGCTTTTGTGTTAATGTGAAGAACGGGACTTGAATAATCATCATTGTATTGACGATATTCGATGTCGGGTTCGGTTTTGCAAGCTTGACATGAATAGTTTTGGAAAATGTTGATTATGAACTAATTGTATTAAGTACATTTATTTGTAATTAGTCAATGTTTATCATCTTACTCGGGTTTAAACGGACATGGTATGTAGAACCAAGGATGACTTATGCATGTATGACCTATATGTTTGTTTTTGAAATGTGAAGATATGAATAAAAAGGTTTTAAAATGCCTTTTTAAAATGTAATTAACTAAATATTATCACCGAAACATGGATTAGACCGTCATGGTATAAGGAACCAAGGGTGAACATGTTTTATGGTTAAAAAGTTTATCATAAAATGATTTGAAATGGTAAAAACCGGTTGTAAAATGAAATGACAATGGAACACGTTTGAGTTCTGACCTGGACACCTCATTGAGGCGCGAGGTACCTAGTGGTGACTAGGGCCTTCTGTTTCCGGTCAAAACTCGGTTTTGGCTCATCCGATCCGTATTTTGGACTATGTTATGCATGTTTTAGCATGTTAAAGTCATGAAAATAGATAAAAGACATGAAAGAAGATGATTATTACACCCTCATACTTACATGCTAGGTTTGAGACGGGAATTCGACGGAAGTGTAACAACTTGTTAGGTCGGAAAACTCGGTTAAAAACCGTTTTAGCGATGTAAAAAGTGCTTGTTTAGTTTAGTGATTGTGTAGTTTGTCAAAGTGGTCAGTCAAGTGATTTAATGCACGATGATCGGTAGGTCGAAAACACGTGTCGGTTTGTGACTTAAGAAGTCGAGTATTGAATTTTAAGGGAGAAATGAGGGGCCGGACACTCGCGTACCTTCAAATGGTGGCATTTGATGGGTATTTATAGAAGATTGAGTGGTTGTGTGCGTTTTGAGCGACGTGGCCCCATGGGCTACTAGAAGAGGCGTGAGCCATTTCGCGGGTCTTCGAGCTGTCTTGTCACTATCACGCAATTGAAATCATGGTTTGTTCTATCCTAGGTTTTGGATGGCATGATTGTTGTACTTAACCATTCAAGTATACCGGGTATACTTAACATGGAAGCCTTGTGATGTGTGTTTTTTGTGTTTGACTCGGTTTGACTCGTTGTTGGAGTCGGGATTTGAATTTTTGAGTCGGTTTTTGGTCCGGTGACGGTTTTTACTCGAGTTAGTGTCATTGCGCCCCGTCGTCGTGCATAAAACACTCCAGGTACTTTTGAAAAGTTTTGAAAATGTTTTGTTTTCGAAATCGTTTCGAGTTATCTAACGTATAGTTATACAAAACTGTCGATTAAACGCTACGATTCCTGAGCATGTGGTAGTCCGATAATCATCGGGTGTTTGTTGGGGATTCAACAGATATTGGGTATCTACAGAGCCCCCACTTTGACTGAGGCTTGGACAGGGCGAAAGTCAAAGTATAACCCCCAGGTCAAACGAAGATTACAACCCGGAGACCGAAGCGACGTCGAGGCGGCTCGAAAGGATTTGGGCCAAGGACCTGCCGTCGGGGAGGGCGACGCCGAGGCGACTCGAGAAAACGAGTCAAGGACCCATCGTCGAGAATAGTTTAGAGTTTGTCGACTGTCCGTGTGGGTCGTTTTAAGTCCGTTAGACTACGTACAAAGGCTCGCCAACCATAGAAAGGAGTCATACCTGAGCCATCTTCGGGATATATCCTTGAGTTGTTTCTTGTTTGAGCATAAAGGCTCGCCACTCATGTTGCGGATATGATGGGGCTCGCCAGCCGCATTGAAGGTGCGATTTCAGGCTCGCCAGCCGTGCTGCAGATATGATGAGGCTTCCCAGCCGCATTGAAGGTGCGGATTGAGGCTCGACAGCCATGTTGAAGGTGCGTTTTGAGGCTCGCCAACCATGTTGAGGGTGCGATTTGAGGCTCGCCAGCCATGTTGAAGGTGTGTTTTGAGGCTCGCCAGCCATGTTGAAGGCGGTGCATTTTGAGGCTCGCCAGCCATGTTTAAGGTGGTGTATTTTGAGGCTCGCCGGCCATGTTGAATGATCGACTGTGAGAAATAGCCATGTTGGATGAGCTTATTTCGAGAGATCGTTGAGTTAGTGGGCTCCGTGGGGAGGCCTCTGATATCCTGCTAGGGAATTTCGGTGTATATGTTGGACGTTTGTGGCGCCGGAGAGGGATAGGCTCGAGCCTGGCTCCTATGGTTGGCGGTGATTTCGAATCTCGAAGAGAGGTAACGGTTTTTATTGCCGTTTGTTTGAATTTGTAAAAATAGCGGGCGTAAATTCCGCCATTTGATGTGTGTTTGGGAGATAGCGGTTTTAATTTCGTTTTCTCGTGATTTAAAATTTGTGAGGAGTAGTGAATTTGAATTTCACTACCCTGTTCGAAGGTGTGATGGTTTTTAATACCGTTCGTTTGAATTTTGTGGGAAAATAACGAATTTTGAATTTCGCCATTCTTTTTTTTTGTGAGGAAGCCACGGTTTTTAACTCCGTCGCTTGAAATTCAAAATTTGTGTGGAAATAGCGAATTTGAATTTCACCATTTTTTTTTCTGCTATTTGAAAATGATGGTTTTTAATTACTTCGTTGGACTTTGTGAAAATAACGAATTTCAATTTTACTACTTTTGTTTTTGTGATTTGAAAGTGAAAGTTGTGAAAATAGAGAATTCGAATTTGACCATTCTGTTTTTGATTTGGAAGTGACGGTTTTTAATTCCGTCGTTTGAAATTTTGTGAAAATTGTGTGGAAATTGGGCCAAAGCCCAAATAAAACTGATTTTGAAATTTTGAGAAGCTAATTCGTGTATGAATTAAATTGCATCGAATTTTGCTGAAAAATTGATTTGCGACTAAAACTCAAACCGCAAAGGATGAATTTTAAAAGAGATTTAGCGAATGTGTTTGATTTTTGTGAGATCAAGACTTGGATTGCAAGAGTTTGAATTTTTGAGGAAAAATTGACGACGTGTTATCAATTTTCGATTTTTGTGGAAAATACGAAAAAGGGAAAAAAAATCGGAATTTTCGACTGACATGGAAACGATCCGTCGCGGATCGGGGCGACTAGCCCTTCCCCCTTAAAAATGAAGAGAAAAACCCGTATGTTTAAAGCTGCTTCATGGAAACCATGTCGGATTTCGTAAAACGCGAAAACAAGGAAAAGTGAGTGTGAGAAAATACAAAAATTTCCGGATAGGCCTGAAGAGGCGCGAACCCTGAGGCGACAAAATCTATGTGTCAGGAAGAAGCACAACTTGATAGGGACAAATCAAGGTGTGGATCCTGAGAACCAGCCCAAAGAGGCGTGGCCTTGGGCGATGCACGTGAGCTTACCTCTTTTTCGGGAAAAAGAGCTGATCGTTTTGTATAAATAGGGACGTTTATGCTTCATTGTTTCATCATCCGAAACACGATAAACATCTCTACAAAAACGTTTCTTCTTCTTCCACAAAATAATTCATGGATACTTTCGAATATAGGTTGCGTCATTGGTGTCAGGATTTGTCGCCTCCCGAGAAGTATCAACTCGTTGTAATGGGAGTTGATCAATTGTTGGTGCTTCATCAAGTTAAGGTGCAATCCTCGTTCCTTTAAGCATGCTCTCGGTTTTGGGATTTGAAACATCATGTTTTCGTCTTCCCGAAAGGTGAAATTTGCCCTCTTGCCGAAGAAGTGGACGACATTGGAGGGTGGCCGGGTTATACTCTGGTGCTTCCCCCGACTCGGTTATGTTAAAATGAGAAGTTTCGTTCAATGTTGGGCTTGCCGACGAGCCAAGTGAACTTTCTCCTTACTCCCCATGGTGTGGATATGTTGGATCTCATCAACATTTTCTCAAACCGGATGAAAGCTAATGTCTTGGAGGTGGCTAGGAGAAGGGCTCTTGCCTTTTGCCTAGTGCATGCATACCTCCTTGTCGATGCCTTGAAGAAGGAGGGATCAAGATGGTATGGTAGCATGACCCTTGTGCTTGTGGTTGAGAAAATGGAGCATGATTGGGATCCATCATGGTTAGTGCTTGGCAAGATCATCCAAGCTTTGGACAAGAAGGGCACTTATGGAGAAGCTCCCTCGTTCAGGTCTCCAAGGATCCTCCAAGTGTGGCTCATGGAGAGGCTAAGGTATGTAAAGCTTCTGGTTTATGCTTATTCTTATTCCTTTCGTCACCTTACTATGAGGAAGAAGTTATGTTCGGATAGCTTTGCGTCCACCGAGGCTTATTGGACCTCGAAATTGGTGGAGAAGAGTGGTCCTCATATCCGTTGGGTGGTGCCGTGGTGGCACTTGGGGTCCTTCACGGGGTTACCCGCTTCGGCCGCTAGTTCTCGTTCTTTGATGGTGGTGGGCTTGAAGGTTGCCTCCTTCATTTATCCCGAAAGTCTTATGAGGCAAATGGGCCGCCAACAAAAGGTGCCCGCCCAAGATACTCTCGTCCAAGAGAGTGTTTTTCGAAACTTTGAGCTTGTGGAGATTTTCGAGAGATGGTGGGCCACTCGGCTGATTTGGGAGGTACCAAACCCCGTTGCCACGACATGGGTGACTCCTGCTTATGTCCAGTGGTCAAGAGCTCAAACCTTGGAAGAAAGGTCCAAGTTCTGTAAGGACGAGGTCGTTGACTTGAAGTATAGGGAAGTTGGCAAGGCCAACCGTGCTTTCTTTGACGACTTTGTCGTTGACGTTAGCCTGGATGTAGTGAGGCCACCGAAGAGGAGGATCTCGGGTCCCAAAGAGACGGTGGGCCGTGTATGGGCTCGTCTAGGACCGAGTATAGGGTCATGCAAGAGACCGAAGGCCATCGCCGTTGTGGATCCGTTGAGGATCCGTTCCGAAGAGGAAGCCCATGCTAGGCGGGTCAACAAGAAGAGAAAGGGGAAGATGTACCCCGAGGGAAAAGGCAGGGGTAGAATGGAAGAATGAAGACCTCCATTACCCGTTTTAATAGTGTTGTGTGTTTTTATTATGTTGTGCTAGCTATGTATTGTGTATTTTGTGCTAGTTGTACTATGTAAGATGTCTTAGTCGACATTTTAGTTTTGACAAGTTGTAGACTTGCTTAGCTTTATTTGTTGTCAAGTTTGTAATCCTTCTCATTATTAATTAAATAAGAGGATTGCTTGTGTTAAAAAATAATTGTGAACGCTTGTTTCTTCCATCCATCTTGTAAAGGCAATTCGGTTTGAATCATCCTAAACATTGCACTTGCGAAGGGGGATTTTTGTGGGAAGGGAGAAAGATTTTTTTTGTTTTATTTTTTTTTTTTTGTGGAAAAAAGAATTTTTTTTCCCTTTATTTTGTTTTTGAGGTTGGTATGGGGTGATTGTTTTTTTTTTTTTTTTGTGTGTGGGGATGGTTGTATCCTTCTCGTGTAAAAGAGGACTGCCTACATATCCGCCTAAAAAGGCGAAATCAAACCATGATCGTAGTTCGAATGTTTTTTTTTATTTTGTTTGGGTGTTGTGGTTGTATCCTTCTTGTGTAAGAAAGGACTGCCTACGTATCCACCTGAAGAGGTGAAATCAAACCATGCTCGTAGTTCAGTTGTTTTGTTTAAGTGCAAATGGATGTTGCCTTTGACAGATCAAAGGTTGTTTGAAACATGGCATGGTGCCATAACTTAGACTCGATAAAACATGCAATTTCAAATCAGAACGCGTTGAGGAATTGATTAGAAAAGGGGTACTGTTGTCACTTGTTGTGAAACTAGAGTAAGGTTTGTGGTTACTAGGGTTCAAGGGTAGTATTTCTTGAATTGGTCTAGGTTGGTCGGGTTTGTGAAATCCTCTCCGTCTAGGTCACTCGGTCTCACTACGCCCCACGAAAGTATTTTCTTGACCGGGTATGGCCCGGCCCAATTGGATTTGAATTTGAAAGTTTCTAAAACCCTTATTAAACTTATTTAATAGATTTTATAAATTACCCATAATTTATATTTATGTGGATTTAGTTGCATGCAAGACAAAAAGAACAAAATAAGGAGAAAATGATATTTCTTACATACAATATGGATCGAAATATTGGGCACAAATAAGGACACCTTCCTTATTTGTTCTTGAGCTCATAATATTAGGATGATCCTTCAAAACCCAAGCTCCATATTAGGAACTCTCCTCTTAGTTGCACCAAGACAATAACCCTTAATACTAATATACTAATTAACTAGATTAATATATTAGTTATCATTAAAGATTCTAATAATATTTGTATTACTACTCTAGTAATAATATAATTTGATATTAGAATATGGTGGAAGAATTTGTGAGATCTAAAAACTATTTTTAGAGAGAATGAGGAGAAGTAGTAGTAATGAACAAAAATGCGTGAATGAATAATAAAGAACCATTTTCTTTATATTGTAGGGGGAGCCGGTTTTGAGGGTCTTAGAAGGCCAATGCATGGCCTTCACCCTTTCACTTTTGGTTTTCACAAGAAACTAGATGCAAGGCTACTTACAAATAGGTTATGATTGTGTTTTATTTAACAATTAAATAAAACACCCACTAACTTATAAACCCTCCCCTTTTTTGTTCCATTTTATTTTGTCGATTTTGTCAATTGTATTATTGTATGACATGTGATATATAATGAGTCATATGTCATTTTAATGCATACTTAACTTACTAAATATCATTATTTGTAAGAATAAATTACATGCAATAAATCAACTAGTAATTCATAATTACATGTAAATAAAATGGCTTATGTTAATATAATCTACAACATTTTGCAATTATAATTCACCAATCATTCTTAATCCAATTGTTTCATAAACAATAATTAATTTTAGTAATGAAAACATTTCAATTACTAAAATAAATCTTATTTAATCAAATTACAATAAGATACTTATTCTTACTCACAAAACAAATTGTTCAATTTTAAGGAATTAAT
Source organism: Silene latifolia (assembly GCF_048544455.1). Taxonomy (NCBI): domain Eukaryota; kingdom Viridiplantae; phylum Streptophyta; class Magnoliopsida; order Caryophyllales; family Caryophyllaceae; genus Silene; species Silene latifolia. Next base: position 94,569,914 of record NC_133537.1, on the reverse strand, counting down.
TAACTTGTATCATTATACAATTAATTAATTAATCTATTAAGGGAATTGTCCTATAGGTGTGACCTTAAGGGATCAACTGATCACCACCGTCAAACGACAGTAATATCAAACTCTAGTTAGCCAATCATTACAGATTGATATTGATCAGTTGACTATATAATTGAATCATCCCTTACGTATTCTTATTATGAGATTTAAACATGTGATCGCAGTATTGTCGAGGACACATACTCCAACAATCTCCCACTTGTCCGAGACAAGTGTGCGTCACCAATTCTCTTGTCCTATTACATCTCCCACTCAATACAAGGTGTCTTGTAGGTCGTACTTGCATTTGATCATATCTAGTGTGGTTTCCTCGATCTGTAGAGTAACTGTCTGACTGGGGAATTATCTACCGTAGATACCTTTCGAGCGTGGCCACGCATTTCCAGTTCACTACTCCTCGAATGGCCTTGAGATTTCAAATAACCCTGACAAGAGGTGGACAATTCCTATCGCAATATTCCCTTCGTACACCCACAGTTCATCATGACCCAAAAGATGCACACTCACCCCTTTTGACAGAATGGCTTGGGGCAAAAATCAAAGTCAATCAGAAACAATGCCGATTTGGGCAAACAGTCTCTAGTCAAAGAATCGACTCAAAAGAATACTATAGTAGCTCTCGCCACGACCAAGCTATATAAATGTTGTCAGAACTCTATAAGCGGTCACTGCCCGACAGAGTGTCTCATACAGTAAGCCTATGTGATCGACTAGTCATCTCTTATGACTCTATGGTACTTGAACTTGCCATCAATCGCATCACACTCTAGTCACTTTAAGACGTCACCTCATATAAGAAACTAGGGGCCAATACTATGTTAATCCGGTTCACTTTAATAGGGTTCAACATTGTCTCTACAACCTATTTTGAAAAACAAAGTATTATTGGAAAAGAGTTTTGAATAAAACTCAAACGATGAGTGTATTTTCACATATGTAAAATTGATACATTATCAATTACTACATAATCTAGAATTCATTTTTAATCTTGCATATAGTTGATCATCTCAATTCAATTGAAATGGTATGACTTATCATGTTTAGCCTATGAAAAGGCCTTGGTTAGCAAGTTTCAGCAACACTTTGCACTTTCGCTAACCTTACTATATACTATTTCCCATTCTTGTGTATAATCTTGTATTATAAGAACTTCTTTGAGTACATGTCAAGCTTCAATCTGGACATAGGGTCTCTTGCCCTTGAATAACTTCCACTGTCCTCACTGTGTGAAGGGATAGGATCTTCGGTTATTGGAACGAACTACCATAGTTCCTCCAATTCATAAAACTGAATCCTAATATCATCCCTTCCTTCTTGCATATGTCATTATTGCAAGTGTACTCAATTTCCGTTGTGTATATGTCATTGTTCAACTGCCTAGGATGTTTCTAGCAGATATCCTCCTTAAATAATATAGCCAAGATGGTTCTTTAACCATCCTTATGTGTTTAGCATATGGTTTTGTGTAACTCCTTGCACATAAATCCATCTTATTTCTAAACTCTTAGCTTCATATCTTTAGTACTTCCTAAGTACCAACTAATAAACTATGTGGCTATATAGAGACTTCTCTCAAAGATTCGATTTGTAACATCTCGCCATACTCCAAATATACGAGGTTTAAGAATAGTGATACATCTTAGCGTAATGAATTAATCCTGCAGCAGAAGCATGTGGATTCAATTTTTACATGTTCAATACTTCTGAACTTGTCTAGACTCTTATCAATATAAGAATATTCATTTAACGCTAATATCCTCTTAGAACTATCTTTATAGGTCTGGATACCTTAGAAATGTATTATTCCTCTCCTAAGTCTTTCATCATTCACAGTGATCAATATGTCATTCACATATAAGACTAATAATACCACCGTAATCCCACTAAACTCCACGTATAAATAGAACTACTCGACAATTCGAGAAAAGTTTATCACATGATCAAAACATACAATTAAACTCCTTAACTTCCACTTAAAATTTCTTCTTAAGTTTGTATCCTACCTTAGGATAGTTGCGATTTACAAAACTCATGCAAGATGATTTTAAAATCCAACTATATCAAATCATATCCGAATACAATGAAGCGTTGTTGTTGTGTGCAAAACTCTTTGCCACCAACCAACCAAGCTAAATAAACATTTTCATGTTTATGCTTATTTCAGACTCTTGTGGAGTTGAGACTAGATAAAGAATCTTAATAAGTTACAGGTTTGTTACTTTTAAAAATAACATGACTCATGTCCACTTAGATTTCGAATCAACACTTTAGGTTTTGAATCAATAATGACTGATTTTGACCAAGAAGGAAACCAAGAAGGAACATCAAGAAGGAACATCAAGAAGGAACATCTTCCTACGTCTTATTCTCAGTTTGTGGCTCTTGAACATTTTCTCCCACTCTGTCTTTAAGAAATAAACTTCTTTTCTCAAAAGACAGCATCACGAGCCACAAACTTGTTGTTCTCGTGATAGTTGGGTTACAAAGCCACATGCTTTCTTCCGAAACAAGCTACAACTTAGGTACCATGCCTAATCATATCATATAAGAATTGTACTTGATTGCTTTAACTATGTTTTGTTTTAATGGGAAAAATAAATACTAGACAAATTGTGATAGAAACTTCATCCAACTTTATAGTAAAGATTCAATCATATCGTATAGAATTCTTTGTATCCTTATAACACACCTTATCTTTATAGGGTGTGATTATGATAGTGATCTTGTGATACCATATCATGCTCTATTTGGTGTAAATCAAAGTCTTCACTTTATTGTTTTCTATTTTAACAAAGTACTAATACTTTGGTTTTCTAATCTCTAGGTTTTGATACTTTTTAAACATTCATTGAACTTATTCAAAGAATTTCTCTTCTTACCTCATTAAGTGGATACCAAGTATCTACCTAGTTCGTTGGTAAAAGAGATGAAGAAGTAATAATCTTTTTCGATTGAAATTGTATTCGACCATACACTTTAAAGTGTAAATAGGGCGAATATCTTGCTCTATTCATAATCCTTTTCAAGGAAAAATCATGAATTGTCTTGCTTTGAATACAAGATTCGCACACACCAACAGATTTCCAATCAAATGGTTTGGGACACTAGTCAAAACTAGTTTCTAAACGCGAATTTCAATCGAGAATTGAGAAATAATTAGGGTCACCAACTTGAGTCTTGTATATATGACATTTATTTTAGTTTGAATATAATTAGCTTGATTTGTATGGTCTCACCATAAACTTAATCGTGGTATGTAAGGGCATAACTCTTGTTTTAATTGTATAATAGAGAAACCCTTTGCGTTTTATACAAAAACTTGAATTATATTCTTATTTAGACTTAGTGTACATCATAACAATTATTGAGGTATAATTCTAAATACAAAACTAAAATGAGTACACTAAAACATTCATTTGTTCATGGATGTAATGGCAACTACCCTAGTTCCATTCATGAAAATTTCTGAACTTATTCTTGCTTGTCGTTGCACTCAAATGCACATGATGTGGTGATAGGCTTGATTGTAATGTCAATCTCTTATATATTCAAGAAGGAATATGTTGGAGTCACACAACCAACTTCCTTGATCTTTACTTATTTGGGGTTTGTATCTATTTTAGTGTCTAACACTTTCTCTTTCGAGCCTAGTTATATCCTTAATAATTAAGATAGGTACCTACTTCTTATCGCTCCCACTGAATTCAAGAATTTCTACTTGATGAAGACTTATCTTCATATAAATTCCTAGTTAATCCTTCACAAGGATGAATTCTATTGTGGTATTTGGTCAATCAAAATTTCTAACAAATTAATTTACCAATTTAACATTGTCATGTTTTTAACAACTTAAATGCTTGATGACAAGTGTTAAGGTTGAGCAATAAGACTTTTGAACCATAGATGCATAGAAGATATTATCAAAACATATTTTGACTAATCATTACCTCTAGTCATATTTCTTCACAAGAAATCATACATAGGTATGTTAGGATTTTTAAGATGCTAATCTTATATTTGCATAGGACAATTCCTATGGAGTTCTTATGGAATAGAACGATTCCTATTGAACTAGTCCATGCTCTATTTAAACGGTTCATATAAGGATTTGGAAATAGATTATACTTGTCGTTTAGTAATAGAGGTTTAGCGGAGACTCGTGTTAAAATCGAATGATATCGTATATGAGTAGGAGTAATGAAATAGAACAATATTAAAAACAACAAAATAGTGGGAAAAGAAACATTCATCGTTAATATATGAAAATATTTTAGCATGTTTTAGCATTTATATAATGACCTCCACCCAATTATATAAATGATTCCGAGATCCAAATCCATATTAACTCGGGCACGGGGAAACCGATACATCCCTTATTAATATAACTCGGTGGGTTAACTCTTTAACCAATTCTACAATTAGAACTCTCGGTAGATGAAATTACGTTAAGTTCATCTCTAGCCCCGGAACATAAGACTAGTCTTCATGTCCCGTTGAGTCCAACCAAATTTCGCGTGTAATAACTTGTTATTACCCCACTTACCCAATGAAAAATGAAAGTACCCCGGGAAACCGAATCTACCCCAAATGTCAAAGGATTCATGGATCCTACTATTTGGAAAGGCTAATCTCAATTTTAACTATGTGAGAGGTCTTGTCGATTTATTATCTATCACTTTTATGTGAACTATATTAGTGAACTAACGATAATTATAATCGACACGGTCGAAAAGACAATGTTCAAATATAAAAATGCATGTGATGTTAATGGCAATTTGGCAATGCATGTAACATATAAAGAAAAATGCAAAGCAATAAGTAAATTTTCTAGTATGGCATTTCCTAAAATAGAAAATATAATAATCTATTACAAATTCGGAAACCAACTCCTTTGGTCCCTAGAATCTTCATATGGCACGCCTTCCAAGAGAACTCCGTCCGTCGAAACATCTTCCGAATGGCACCATCTTGAAGGAACTCCGGAATAACAAATATAATAAAATACATAGCTATTCCTATTATACATTTGTAATATGAAAAACTAGTAAAAATAAAAGTGATACGAGATCACAATAAAATTACAACCGAATCGGTAATCCCTTACATTACGGGTAATACCGATTAAAACTAAGGCCATACTAAGATAAAATTACATAATTCAAAATTACATAAATAAAATATGACATTCATCAATGAAATATGCAGCATTATTATATGATCTAACATGCCAAATTAAGTGCCAAATCGCCCTATTTAAACCTTATATCGTATATAATCCGGTTTTATGGAAATGCGTGATAAAAACTTATTAAAATCACAAGTCAATACTTAAATCAAATTTAAGCCTAAGTTAATTATCCTAACCTTCTTAGGACGCAAAAATTAGTCTTCACTCAATTTTTGACAATAATTCAACTTGGTTTTATATTATTGCTTATTAAACTTCTCTTAATCATAACAATTATGAAATAATTCCCAATACATCATAAAATTTGGAAAAAATTGAAACCACATTTTTGAAAATTCTGGAATATTATAAAGATTCCAAAAACTCAATAAAATTTGCACACAAAATATTTATAATTTACTTCATTAATAAATCGTATAAATCATAACTTTTATCATTTAATTCCAAATTAAAAATAAAAATTATGAAAAAATCAAAATCAAAATTTTGAACATTCTTAAAAAAAATTTCAGAACCTGGAAATGGTAAAATTTCAACCAAAAATTTCGAATTAGTTTTTATGACCAATAAAATTGCTCTTTTATCGATTTTATCACATAAAAATCAATAAACATAACAAATCAATCAAAATTAATCATACAACTTTAGATATGAAGCCCATATCATATATACAACATTGAGGAAAAACTTCATGCCATAAAATTCATTTTAGCTATTTTTGCTAAAAATAGTCACTATTTATATCATTTTAATCGTTAAAATTATAAATCATGCATAATAAATCACATTTATCTCAAATATTACATACAATCTGTAAAATATGCATGTGACATCATATTAAAATTACATGGCCTATTTCAAAGTTTAACTATTTTTAGTCATTCAACCTCCATTTATACCATTTTTATCACATAAAAATTATAAAACATGCAAAACTAATCACAATAATCCCAAATTTTACATACAATATGCAAAATATGCATGTGAAGTCATACTAAAAAATCACGGCTATTAGTGAAGTTTAACTATTTTTAGTAAATAAAAGTTCATTTTACTCAGTAAAATGTAATTATTTTACTAAAAATCATTAAAATAAGCAATAATCATCCATAAATCATCAATATGACCTAAAACTATTTTAGAGCTAGAATATATTACATGCAAAAAATTTTGTGGCTTTATCCTTAAAATCACAAATTTTAGTTTTTATTTTGTTATCAAATAAGTCATAAAAAACAATAAAAATGATATGCATGCAACACCAAAGCTCTTGATGCCAATTAACAGTTTCTAAAACCCCTATTAAACTTATTTAATAGATTTTATAAATTACCCATAATTTATATTTATGTGGATCTAGTTGCATGCAATGGAAAAAGAACAAAATAAGGAGAAAATGATATTTCTTACATACAATATGGATCGAAATATTGGGCACAAATAAGGACACCTTCCTTATTTTCTCTATATTGTAGGGGGGGAGCCAGTTTTGAGGGTCTTAGAAGGCCAATGCATGGCCTTCACCCTTTTGTTTTTGTTCTTTACAAGAAACTAGATGCAAGGCTACTTACAAATAGGTTATGATTGTGTTTTATTTAACAATTAAATAAAACACCCACTAACTTATAAACCCTTCCCTTTTTCGGTCCATTTCATAAAATGGAATCCATTTTATTTTGTCAATTGTATTGTTGTATGACATGTGACATATAATGAGTCATATGTCATTTTAATGCATACTTAACTTATTAAATATCATTATTTATAAGAATAAATTACATACAATAAATCAACTAGTAATTCATAATTACATGTAAATAAAATGGCTTATGTTAATATAATCTACAACATTTTGCAATTATAATTCACCAATCATTTTTAATCCAATTGTTTCATAAACAATAATTAGTTTCAGTAATGAAAACATTTCAATTACTAAAATGAATCTTATTTAATCAAATTACAATAAGATACTTATTCTTACTCACAAAACAAATTGTTCAATTTTAAGGAATTAATTAACTTGTATCATTCTACAATTAAATAATTAATCTATTAAGGGAATTGTCCTATAGTGTGACCTTAGGGGTTCAACTGATCACCACCGTCAAACGACTGTAATATCAAACTTTAGTTAGCCAATCATTACCGATTAATGTTGATCAGTTGACTATATAATTGAATCATCCCTTACGTATTCTTATTATGATATTTAAACATGTGATCGCAGTATTGTCGAGGACACATACTCCAACCGAATTTTCCCTTCGGATCGACGGGTAACGGTGCTCGAACCGACTTGAGGACCAAGTCGCCTTCTTTGATGTTTCTGGGTTTGACTTTTTTGTTCAATGCTCGTTTTATACGTCATTGGTATAGTTGGACATTGTAAAAGGCATTGAGTCACCGTTCATCTAGAAGTGTGAGTTGTTCGAACCTTCGACGGGTCCATTCCGCCTTAGGAACTTGGCTTTCCAGTAGGATGCGTAGAGACGGGACCTCCAACTCTACTGGTTGAACTACCTCCATACCATATGCTAGGTAGAAGGGGGTTGCTCCCGTTGGTGTTCAAATGGAGGTTTTGTATCCGCGGAGTGCGAATGGGAGTTTGCTCGGCCAATCGCAGTAATTGTCTTGCATCTTTTTTATGATGGTGACAAGAGTTTTGTTTGCTGCCTCTACCGCTCCGTTGGTTTGGGGAAGATAGGGGAATGATCGATGTCGTTTGATTTTGTACTTATCCATCAAGGCCTAGATTTCCGCCCGGAAGAGCGAGCCTTGGTCGCTGATGATTTCATGGGGTACCCCATATCTGCAGATGATGTTGTTCTGGATGAACTAGGCTAATTGTTTGGCCGTCAAGACTACATAGGACTGTGCTTCCACCCATTTGGTGAAGTAGTCGATCGCGATGAGGACAAAGCAATGCCCTTTGGTGCCTATCGAGTTGACTTTTCTGATGATGTCGATGCCCCAGGTCGAGAAAGGTCAGGGTAATGTGATGGTGTATAAAAGGGATGGTGGTATGTGTTGTATGTTGGCGAATATTTGGCAATTGTGGCATTGTTTGACGTAGTTTCTACAATCGGCTTCCATGGTGGTCCAATAGTAGCCTAACCGCATGATTTTTCGGGCTAGCATCATTGCGCTCATGTGACGGCCGCATTCTCCGTCGTGGACCTCTTCCATGACTTTTTTGGCTTTGTGGTGATCAATGCAAAGGAGAAGGCGTGCTCGGCGGTGTTATCCACTAGGATGTCAACATGTGGCAGAGGGAAGTGTTCTTTTGGACTAGCTTTGTTCAGGTCCCTGGAGTCGACGCAAACTCGAATTCTCCCGTCTTTCTTGGGTACAGGAACTATGTTGGCAACCCAGTCAGAGTATTCGGACACTTTGATGAATCCGGCTTTGAATTGTTTATCTACCTCTTTCTTGATTTTCAGGGCGCATACGGCGCAACTTTGTTTCACGGGTTTAGCCCCGGGTTTGATGGGTATCCTGTGCTCTTCAATCTCTCTGTCGATCCCAGGCATGTCTTTGTAGGACCATGCGAATACGTCCTTGTATTCGTGCAGAAGGTCGATGAACTGCTGTCTTTCCGAGGGGTCAAGAGTGGTCCCTATCCTAAGTTCTTGAGGTGTGTTGTAGGTCCCTACGTTGATGGGTTCGGTCTCCTCAATGATGGGGGTCTTATCCTCTCGTTTGTCAAGTTCTTTGTCTAGGTGAGGTAGGTAGACACTCAAGTCAAATTCCTCATATTCGTTCAGAATTGCATTGTAGTTAAATTGAGACGAGTCATAAGCAAACTTAGCGTTCATTCAGTCGACTTGAGCGAAAATCTCGGATAGGGCAGACATCTCATGGGCAGTCAGAGATGACGCAGTGGATGAGGTGGCCCCTGGAACAAGCTCTGGGCTTCTACCTTTTGCGGGAGTGGGGATGAGCCTAGTCGACTCGGCCTCTGAGGCAGCCACAGGTTTGTGATAAAACAGTGGAAAGGGGACTTTGACTGGGATATCAGGAGCGCTAGGATCTAAGACAGACTCTGACTCAGACTCAAACTCAGACTCCTTTTCATCTTCACTTCCCTCTTTGAACATAGGGCCTTCTCCAATAGTGATCTTGAGAATGCGGCCTTGAAGATCGGTCCACTTGACGGTTTTCCTGCAGCCTTATATAGCTTTCTCCGGGTCAGCATCAGAGATTAAGGCAGTGGGATCGAACTGGTTATCCTTTAGAGACATGTTGATGATGTCCTCATAGCCAAGGTGCTTGATGTTGTCTTCTCCGAAGAGGAGACTCACGGCTTGCTCGTCCAGGCACGGGGTCGACTCAGATTTGGTTGACGCAGCTTTGGTGTTGTCGACGATGAAGTAGCAGTCTTGAAAGACCTCTACGCCCAGGTGCTTGACCTTAGCTACGTGGTCATAGATTGGCTCAGGAAAGCCGTTTAGAGCTCGGACTCTCTCTCGGGGACGAAGTATCCATTGAGGGTCAAATGGGAGGGACGGAGGATGACTCCGTGCTTTTTGCTCTTCCGTATTAGGAGATTCATTTCCTGGATGTCTTCATCGGTTGGCTCATAGCCTAGCCCGAAGGGAATGTTGGGGACCTTGGCCCGTTTCATAAGAAGCAAGGTGCTCTTCATCGGATTGAGAGGTAGGCCCGGAAAATAACCCTGGTGCATCAAAATGTGGTTGACTGTGAGGTTCGAGAATGGGTCACACTCGAAGGATGTCGATTCATCGGTTAGGGCACTCACAGCTTGGAACCCCCACATTTCACTGTCGTCTTCTTCAATGACTTGAGAGGTTATTCCCTTCCTCATGATAGCCTTGATCGGGGATGCGATGATTGTGATTGTTTTCCCTTTGAAAGGGACCCTGATTTTATGATGGAGGGTTGAGGTGACGGCCTTGGCGGCGTGAATCCAGGGGCGTCCCAGAAGCATGTTGAAAAAGGCGTCGATATCGACCACATAAAAACTGGCTTCTCTTTCCAGAGGTCCAGTTGCAATGATCAAGGTGATGAGCCCTGCAACCTTACGACGGGTGTCGTCATAGGCGCGTATTCCTTGATTAGTTGGGACCAAGTCAGCTTCCTTGATACCCAGTTTATGAGCCGACTTGAGGGGAATGACATTTACTGCAAATCCGTCATCCACTAGAACCATAGGCACATTCCTCTTGAGGCATTATACAGTGATGTACAGGGCTAGATTATGGTTTGCTCCGAATGGAGGGATATATTTATCAGAGAAGATGACCTGGTTACTCAGGTCGGGGACAGCCCTTGTCATGTGTGCTACCACTTCTTCAGGAGAGGAGGTAGAGGGAATCGTAAACTTCCACAAGGCTTGTAGCACAGCCTGCCGATGTTCGAATGATGTAGCGATCAGTTGCCAAATTGAAATTTTGGCCTTCGCCTTTTGCAGTTGTTTAAGGATCGAGTTTTCGGGAACCTTGGGTTGAGTGTCCACGTCTGGGATGACCTGGTCATTTGTTGTTGGATTGGTTGTCGTATTGTTCGGATTTTGGTAAGGGCGTCCAGATCGGGTGAGGTGACCGATCTCTTTTTCTTGTTTTTCCTTTCCCGGAATAATGTAGACATCCTCCGTGTCATCTCTCCAGATACCGTTGATCTCGGGGTCGCGAGGATACCTTGGAAGGGTATTCCTCGGTGGGTAGTTTTTGTAGGGGATGTTCTTGTGGGGGTAGTTTTTGTGGGGTTGATTATTGTGGGGTGCGTGCCAGAATGGTCGCGGGAGCAATCCTTTCTGGTAGTGGGAGTTTTGGGTGCTTGGAGGACCCTCCCTTGGACGTGGGGTTGCTGTTGGTGGGTTGAAAATTAACCGGTGGTAGGCGTCCTCAAGTCGGGTGATCCTTTCGGAGAGACTGGCTATGGCTTCTTCAACTTGTTAGTGCATGGCGAGCATGGTTACGGCTCTGAACACGAACATCCCATCCGGGGTGTCCTTTTCCAAGGCATTCACCTCATGATCAATAGGTAGGATGAGGTGTGAGCAATCTAGGGTTGGCTCGTCATTAGAGATGGCATGGATTCTCAAGGGTTTGTCTTGTTATTTGGTTTTGTTGGTGGAGGTAAATGTAACTCCCCTTTCTCAATCGTATCTTGAATGGCGTGTTTCAGTTTAAAGCAGGCTTCTGTGTCATGACCTTTGCCTTGGTGTATTGGCAGTAGGCATTGGGATTCCAAAAACGGGTTTTCTTGGCTTCGGACGGGTCAAGAGTGGGCCCAATCGGTTGTAGTTTTCCCTGGTCCATGAGTCTTTTTAGGGCACTGGCATAGGTTGTTCCCAAGTTTGTTAATACCCTTTGAGGACGAGATCCGGTTGACGTAGATCCCTGATAGCCCCTACCAGTGGTTTTGGCTAGGATGCCCTTGCGGAGGTCGTCTTGAATGCGGGTTCCGAGGATTTGTAGGTCCTAGAACAATTTGTATCCCCTACCAGTGTCCTCCATAATAGTGCGTCTACATAATAAATCTCGTATAAGGAATATCAGGGATTTATTTTATATATTTGTCAGTTGATCGACGTAAATCGGTAACGCTCGGCTGACTAGAGTTTGACGTTACTGTCGTGTGACGGCGGTGATCAACTGATCCCTTTAGGTCACACCTATAGGATGATACCCAAATAAGGATATATTATTTATTTGTATACGATACGATATAATTAATTTCTTGTATTAAATGAGTTTTTATAAGTCATGTGGATGTATTATTTGATGACGGGTTACGAACTCGGGCTAAGGGGATTTATTATTTAATTATGCGATAATTAATTAATAAATATTAATTAGAATTTATTAATTAATTTTTAATTAATTAATTTTATACGATATGTGTATATGTTTTGAAGCGGAGGTAATTAGCTATTGAAATTTACAACCTAGCTAATAAGGGTTCATAAGATATATTTTATATTGATAAAATGGTCCAATACCTACATAATAGTTAAGTGGTTATTAGTTGTTAATTTGTATTATTTAAATGTTAAATAATCAAATTAATATTTAATTATATAAGATAATTAAATATAAAATTTATAAGCATTTGGGGGGCAAATATCGAAAACCGAAATGGACCTTATAAGAGTCATTTTGACCGGCTTTTGTGGACATAACAAGTGTCCACATTGTTGTCATCATCCACTCAAGTTTGTCTCCTTATTTGCCTATAAATACCCCAATAATACACATATCAATTGTTGAAAAATTTTAAGTCCGAAAAAACCTCCTAAATAGGCTCCTTTTGCCGGTTTTTATAGATGGGAAAAATTGTCCATTTTTCCTTATCTTTTTCTCTATAATTACTTGATCAATTAGTTGATCACATCATCAAATATCACAAAATAATAATACATTAGTTAATATTATTAGAGTAATAATATCACATAATACAAGTATTACTACTACTATTTACTAGTCTTAAATACTAGTAGTATTTTGGGTATACATCTTGGGTGCATCTTGAAGGAAACCATCTCCTTGGTGGTTTAGTGATATTGGAGGATCATCCATATTTACATAGCTCAAGAACTACAAAGATAGGCGATCTTTGTGGTGCCCAATTTGCCTTATACCCGATGTAAGGAAATTTCATCTTAAAATCTTTGCATGCATGTAGATTTTAGACCATCACATAAAGTTAGCTTGTAATTTTATTATCATAAGATGAGTCTAATATGGTTTAAAATACTAACAAGTGGTATCAGAGCAATGTTAAGTACATGCATGTAACATTTAGACGATTTTACGAGTTTATACGATAAAATTGGTAAAATATGATATTCTGTTGTTAAAATAAGTTTTATCACAAAATATAGTCTTGCATGTATATAATCTGGTCTTAAAAAGATATGGGACGAAAATTTGATTTTTGTAATATTTAATCACTTATAATTACTTTTTATGACTTAAAATGGCATAAAATTGAGTTAAAATGCACTAAAATTAATTAAGAGTTAATTAAATTATGTTGCATGTTGATTTTATGCATATTTATTTAGAAATAACCACATGCATGTTCTATTTATGAGAAATAGAAATTTTAAATTAATGTGATTAATTTAGGTAGTTTATTAATTTTTATTTGGTAAAAATTGGTAAATAATTGTTATTTTACAAATATTTATTTATTTAATTTTTAGGCTCGGAATTTTTGTTTTTTAGCTCCTGGTAATTGTTCCAAAATGTACAAAATTTTATTTTGAATTTGTTTAATTTGGAATTAAATCGTAAAAATTGTTGTTTTATCGAGAAAATTTTAAATAAATTTTAAAAACCAAAAATTTTTACGTGTATGTCATTTTGGTGAAAGACCGGAATGTACAAAACTTTAAAATTTAATTTTCCATAAATATTTTAATTAAATGGAATTTTTCCATAATAATTATGAATTATTATGATATTTTGTTATAATATATGTTTTAAACCCATATAATTTCAAGATAATTAGTAGGAATAATTATTTTGATACTAGACCAGATTAGTATGAGGTTTTTATCTTAAAAATTATTTTAAGAATTAATCATGAATTTTTAATGGCAAAAATTCCGCCTTACATGCTCAATTGATCGTTGTTGGTAAGTTAGACGATTTGGCATGACGTTTTTATATATTGCATTTTTTTAATATTCATATGGATGAATGTTTTAAGTATTTAGATTATGTAATTTTGCCTAATATGGCCATAGTTAGAAGTTGGTATTTATCGTAATGTAAGGGAACATCGACTTGTTTTGTAATTAATTGTGATTTCGTATCGCCCAATTTGTAATTAATTAATAGTTTTTATTTTTGTTATAAATTTTATAATAGGATATTGATATGTAATTTAATTATTAGTAGTTAGATGAAGCATCTAAAGACGGAGTTTCATAAAGGCGGTGAATTTCGGAAAGGCATTACGAAATCCTAAAGACGGAGGCCATTTTTTTATGAAGACTCAAGGGACCAAGGAGTTGGTTTCCGAAGTGTATTTTTATTTAAGTTAATAGGATTAACTAGGTGGCCATATTAGGATTTATTGGTTTACTTTACATGCTTTCATGCCAAATCGTCACAATTTTTTTATTATCAATTAAATTGTCTACCATTCACTAATTTTGTTCACTTAAAAGTGATAGACAATTAAATCGATAAGATCTCTCACCTTTAAAAATTGAGATTAGCCTTACCAAGCATTAGCACCTATGAATCCCTTTTTCATTAGAGGTAGGTTCGGATCACCGAGGTACACTCTTTTTACGTTGGGTAACTAGGGTAATAAAAGTTATTACATGTGAAATTGGGTTGGACTCGACGGGATTAATGATACCCGTCGTTGTGAGCACCAAAAATAAAATTTATAATTCCTATTACAACTAACCTAGGCTAGTGGTAACAGGGTCGAACCACAAGGAGGCGAATGTAATTAAAAGTTGTCTAAATTTAGTCTAAGGTAACAAGTGTGGGGGTTGATTTGATTTGGTCTATAGCTAAAAACAATAAAAATAATAAACTAAAGAAATATATTAAATCAAATATAAAGAAGGGTACTAGGATGGTCGGTTCATTATAATTTCGGCAGCAGCAAACTAAGTCGGTCTAAATCAAACACATGAGGCGGGAAACAAGAGGTCCTCATGGTCCACTCCTTACAGATAGCATCTTTCGATCTCGCTATAAGTTCCTAATATCACTAATACTGACTCTCGTCCTGAAAAGTGACTAACAATCTAAACTTTACCTATCTTTCGATCTCAGCATAGCTTAGTCATTTTAATTGGCGGTCAATCAACTGTCCCTATCTCTCGATCTAATGGGTCAGTCACATCCTAAACATTCAACTAGTCGTGTGCACTCGATTCGTCGAATAAAGAATTAAAACAATTAAAACGAAGGTAAAACCTCACGTGGTCAGTCGATCGACCAGGTATGGCAGTCGATCGACTGACACGTGATTCAGGCCGTGTTCATTCTACGTCGCCTACACTATAATTCCCCTACATCCTAGCACGAATAAATTAGCTACTCATACTAAGACTGATAACAACAATAAGATTGACTAAATAAACAGAAGAATTCATGCTTCAAATAAAAGAGCAAACGATTAACATAAAACGAGGATTACGGTTTCGGGAAACTAACTAGCAATTTCTATACTATCAACGCAATAAAGATAAACTGAAATAAGAGTAAGGGAATACCGAAATTGCAGAAGGATTGTAACGGAATGATTGAAAGCACAACGAAAATCCAATGCAAAATAATATCCCGAACTCTAATTATTTGATCAACTAAAACTGAATGTAAAACGAGGTAAAAACTCGATAGATCTTCTGAAAACTCATGCTACGTTATATAAGAAAAGTACGCAGCTATTATTCCTAAACCTAATAACTCATGGGCTTAATAAATCTCGATCTTTTAATTCTCGTCTGAAGTAGCGGCTTGGTCGATCGACTGAGGTAACCGGTCGATCGATTGCTCTGAGCTGAATAGTAGCTTCTAGACCCCGTGGGTTGGTCGATCGACTAAGGGTGCCAGTTGATCGACTGCTTTAGCTGGTAATCCGCTTTTAACTTCTCGTGGATTTGTCTTTTGGGCCTTGAAATGCGCACCAAGCTCGTTCCTTAAGTGAATACTTCACGTCAAATGCAATGCAGGATACTTGGGGACGGATTTAGCTTGATTTCCATTGAATTCTTCACATTTCTGCAATAATGTACAAAAACACGAAAGTGGACGGAAATAGGGGAAATGGTAGCTTAAACTACACAAATGAGCTCTGAAATGCGTGTAAAATGAGGTGTAAAACATCATATAAATGATACGCATCAATTAATATGGGTTGAATCGGTCCACCGTGCCCATATTTAATTCTGGGGCTAAAAAATAGATTTTAAGAAAATTCCTCGACCAAGAGTTCTAATTAATGGTAGAATCAGTCAAAATTGTTGACTCACCAAATTTATATAAATATGGGTTGAATCAGTCCACCATGCCTGTGTTCATATAAAAATGGATCTTGGAATCGTTTATACAATTTAGTGGGAGATCATTGTATAAATGGGAACTTGTTAAAATTGTTTTGCAAGTATTTTTAACGATAAATGTTAATTTTCCTTTCATTTCCTTTTGTAGTAATCACGATGGCTTCTACTAGTCAAACCATCACAATATCTAAAGATTCATGGCTCCGTTCTTTTATGGACAAATATGTTTTAAAAGCTGACGGTAGTAATTTTAAAGATTGGAAGAAAAAATACGATTAGCTGCCGCAGGTGATGGTAAATTAAGCTACTTAGTCGATCCCCCTCCTCCTTCACCTAGTTCTAGGGCCACTGCTAATGTAAGGGAGGCATATAATGAATATCAAAGAGAATCTGCTACTGTTAAAAATGTTTTAATTTTTGCAATGGATCCTGCCTTACAAAGGCAATGCGTCAAATTCCACAATGCTCATGAGGTATTCTCAAGGCTATCTACTATGTTTTCTCAAGCCCCGAGGATAATTCAATATGACACCGCTGTCCGTTTCTTTGAGGCTAACCTCAAAGATGGACAACCTGTGAGTTCACACGTACTTAAAATGCGTCAAATTTTGAATGTTAGTCAAATAAACTATTCTTGTTTTGATTGACTTGAGCACTTCATTAACAAAAATCATTTTTAATATGCCACCTGGTTGAGCTTGGGATGATCCTTGGCCTCTACAATTGTAGAGAATCCAAGATTTGTCATGTCGTATGCCATTAACATCATAAGGATCATCCTTCCACCCCCCATCCGATCGCCCTTGACAAAAGCATTTAGCAATTGTGGACGAAAGTAGCCTAGTTTAACACAACTTGGAGGTGACTTGTTTGTATCCTCTTGGACTTAGTAACTAGGAGAACTAATATCTATGATTGAGTGTGTACCCCTAAATTGCTTCCCTTGTAGATGATTTCCGCCACTTAGATAAGGAAAGTGGCTATTCTTTTGTAGATGCATCCTTTGACTTGTTTTTGTGTGCTTAATGTTTGGATGCATCGCCATTTTGGCAAGCCCCGCCTTGCCTTGCAAGAAGGCATCTTACCTCATAGATGTCTTGTTGTGAGTTGAAAGGGCAGATTGAGACCCGCTATTTGTCTCACATCGGCTAGGTTTTAAATAAAGGTCATAGTTTGAGTCACCTCTTTATTCGGGACGAGCAAAGGTTCGGTTTGAGGATATTTGATGTGACTCGTATTTACGCATATTTAGTCCCCTAACTAGTCTCGTTCCTATGCTTTCTTGCATGCATTAGGGTCGTTTCTTATCTTTAGCTTCCTACTTTGCATATTCTATGAGGTTTTGTGTCCTTGGTAGGAGAGGAATGTTAACCTTGCTTTTATGGAGCAAAACGGAGCTAAATGGATCGCATCTAACGACCAAGCAACAAAGAGGAGACCAATACTAAAGGCCTAAGTCAATAAAACAAGTATTTGGGCAATGATGAAGGGACCCCTACGGCTCCTCAATGATCCCCACGGATCATGAGACAGGCAAATGAAGAAGAAGCCAAGCTGACCTTTGAGACGGGCGTCCCAAGCTCGGCCGGAGCGTCCCGAAGAGAAGAACGGGCGTCCCCAAGCTCAGCCCGAGCGTCCCTTGAGCAGGACAGGCGTCTTTCGTTACAGCATGAGCCTCCAACAAAGGCAGGTCGGGAGTCTCCATAAAGGACTTGCAAGGCGTTAATCTTCATTTAAGGGGCTTAATCGTCATTTAAGCCCTTAGTTAACCTAATACTTGTACTTAGTATAAATAGCCCTTTGTAATAGAATTAGAGACACGCTTCATTAGAGATTAATTAGGAATCAATTAGCTTAATTATATATTAGTCCTTCTTTAATTATTGTTCAAGCATTCTTAGATCTAGTTGGGTAATATTGAAGATTATTGGGATATTAGTGGAGAATTGACAACTCTTCATCAATCAATCAATCAAGTTTTCTTCTATTATTCTTTGCTTTCTATTTGATCATCCTAACTTGGTTCAATTTCTTTACTCCTTACTTAATTATTGTTTATTGTTTTACTCTTTCATCATGTTTAGACTTGTTAATATGATTGACATCACTGTTAGCATGTCCACCATGATAATGAGTGAGTAGTCCCTTAACTAGGGTTAATGGGGGATTAGGGGAGTTAATCATGGGGTAGATCTTCACTTAATAAGTTTATATGAATGCTTGCTTGTTGTAGTTTCAACTTATGCACATGTTATGCTTGATGAAATGATTGATTGACAACCTAGCATGAATCTCTTATCCTTTCAACAAGACTTGTAAGACATAAGCTAACTCAAGGCTTGTTAGACCATGCATATAGTTGAATAGGAAGAATTAAGTCGACTTGTGGGTGTTGTAAAGTCTTGACCGACTCGGTCCGAGACCCAAAACTTCCTAGGAATTGTAAAATATAAACTAACTTGATTCCACTGCATACAACAATAAATTGCTTGCATCTATGAAACTTGTTTATGTGATCTCATCATGATTCCCCGATGAACTCATGACACCCTAGTGCCTTTAATCAATTGTTTACAACTCCATTTGCTTACTTTGCTTTACTTTCATTTGTTTACATTTCCTTTTTTAAGTAGTTTAGATTGCAAACCTCAAACTTAATCCAACTTGTGACATCAAATAAATAGCTTTCTACAACCGATAAATCAATACAATACCCGTCCCTTGGGATCCGACCATTACTTACCACTCTACTAAGAGTAGTTTGTTGAGACTATAAATAGAGTTTGATTAGGGAGTAATAGACAACGTTACAACCCTCTTCAACAACCTTCCGTTTGGCACTGGCTTTTCGAAGATGTATTTGACGGGGTCTATCTTGGAGTAGATGTGAACCATGTAGCTGAGCATATAATGCCGTAGCTTCTTTGTTGACCAAACCAGGGCGAGACATGTCTTCTCCAGTTGGGTGTACTTGGTTTCGTATTTGATGAACGTTTTTGCTGATGTAGTAGATGGCTCGTTCTACGCCGTCGACTGTTTATGCTTGCATTGCTCCCATGGCCGTGTCGGTGACAATCACGTTTAGGGATAAGGTAATTCCCTGTTGATGTGGCATAAGGGCAGGAGGTTTGGATAGGATTTACTTTATCCTGTCGAACGCTTTTTGGCAATCGTCATCCCAATCGGTATGATCGGTGGCGCGGATCTTCTTGAAGATAGGTTCGCAAATCATAATGACTTTGGCTATGAAGCGACTGATGTATTGGGCTTGACCGAGAAATCCCCGAATCTCATTCTTGTTCTTAGGCCGAGGCATTTTTCGGAGAGCTTTGATTTTGGTGGGATCGATTTTGATTCCTCTTTTACTGACGATGTGTCCTAAGAGTTTTTCGGAGGTGACCCCGAATGCACACTTCTGAGGATTTAGTCTCATGTTGTATTTTAGAAGGCGAGCGAAGAATTTTCAAAGGGCACTGATGTGGCCGTCTCGCTCTTTTAATTTGACAATCATGTCATCGATGTATACCTCCACTTCCTTGTGCATCATGTCATGTAGCAGAGTAGTGGCGGTTCTTTGATAGGTTGCTCTAGCATTGATTAGGCCGAAGGGAATGACAATGTAGCAATATGTGCCCCACTATGCAGTGAATGCAGTTTTGTGCATGTCTTCTTCAGCCATTTTGATTTGGTTGTATCCAGCATACCCATCCATGAATGATAATAAGGCGTGCTCGGCGGTGTTGTCTACCAAGATGTCAACGGGCGGCAGAGGGAAGTCATCTTTTGGACTTGCCTTGTTTAGGTCTCTGAAGTCGACGCAAACCCGAATTCTCCCATTTTTCTTGGGTACGGGGACTATGTTAGCCACCCAGTCAGAATATTCGGAAACTTTGATGAATCCGGCTTTGAATTGCTTGTCTACCTCTTCCTTGATTTTCAGGGCGCATGCGGCGCAACGTTTGCTTCACGGGTTTAGCTACGGGCTTAATGGGTATCATATTCTTTACAATCTCTCTGTCGATCCCAGGCATGTCTTTGTAGGACCATGCGAATACGTCCTTGTATTCGTACAAGAGGTCGATGAATTGTTGTCTTTTCGAGGGGTCAAGGGTGGTCCCTATCCTAAGTTATTGAGGTGCATTGTCGGTCCCTACGTTGATGGGTTCAGTCTCCTCAATGATGGGTGTTCTATGTTCGCGTTTGTCGAGTTCTTTAGCTAGGTGAGGTGGGTAGTCACTCAAGTCAAATTCCTCATATTCATTCAGAATTGCATTGTAGTTAAATTGAGACGAGTCGTAAGCAAAATTAGCATTCATTAAATCGATCTGAGTGAAAAGCTCGGATAAGACAGATATCTCATGGGGAGTCAGATGCGACGCAATAGAGGAGGTGGCTCCTGGGATAAGCTCCAGGTTGCTACCTTCTGCGGGAGTAGGGGTGACTTTAGTTGTCTCAGCCTCTAAGACAGCCCCAAGCTTGAGATAAAATAGTGGAAGAGGGACTTTGACAGGGGTGACGGGAGTGTTAGGACCTAAGACGGACTCTGACTCAAACTTGTCATCAGACTTAGACTCGGACTCAGTCTCGTCTTCACTTCCTTCCTTGAACATGGGGCCTTCCACAGTTGTGATATTGAGAACGCGGCCTTGACGATCGGTCCACTTGAAAGTCTTCCTCCAGCCTTAGATCGCTTTCTCTGGGTTAGCATCAGCGATCAAGGCAGTAGGGTCGATTTGGTTATCTTTGAGAGAAATGTTTATGATGTCCTCGCAGTTAAGGTGCTTGATGTTGTCTTCTCCGAAAAGGAGGCTCACAGCTTGCCCGTCTAGGCAAGGGGTAGATTTAGGCTTGATCGATGAAGCATTGGTGTTGTTGTTAGGGATGAAGTAGCAGTCTTGAAGGACTTCTATACCTGGATGCTTGACCTTTGTTATGGGGTCGTAGATTGGCTCAAGAAAACTGTTGTAAAGTTCAGACTCTCCTTCGAGGACGAATTATCCGTTGAGGGTCGAGTGATATTGGCGGAGGATGACTCCTTGCTTTTTGCGCTTCCTCACAAGGAGACCCATCTCCCGGATGTCTTCATCAGCCAGCTCGTAACCTAGTCCGAAAGGGATGTTTGGGCCCTTGGCCTATTTCAAGGGAGGCAAGGTGCTTTTTAGTGGGTTAAGAGGCATGCCCGGGAAATACCCCTGGCGCATCAAGATGCCGTTGATCGTGAGGTTTTAGAATGCACCACAATCAAAAGGTGTTGGTTCGTCGGTTAGGGCATTTATGGCTTGGAATCCCCACATTTCGTTGTCAATCTCCTCAGTGACTTGAGAGGCTATCTCCTTTTTCATGACAGCTTTGATTGGGGATGCGGGAATTGTGACTGTTTTCCCGTTGAAGGGGACCCTAATTTTCTTGTGAAGGGTAGATGTGACGGCTTTGGCAGCATCGATCCAAGGGCGCCCTAAACGCATATTGAATGATGCGTCGATGTCGACGACTTCGAAACTGTCTTGTCTCTCCAAGGGTCATGTTGTGATGGTTAGGGTGATCAGACCTGCGACCTTACGACGAGTGTCGTCGTAGGTGCGAAATCCTTGATTGGTTGGGACTAGGTCAGCTTCCTTGATCCCTAGTTTATGAGCTGTTTTGAGAGAAATGACATTGACTGCAGATCCGTCATCCACCAAGACCATGGGTATGTTCTTTTTCAAGCATTGCACGGTGATGCAAAGGGCCAAGTTGTGGTTGGCTCCAAAGGGAGGGATATCCTCATGGGAGAAGATGATTGGGTTGTTCAGGTCAGGGACGTTTCTGGTC
Organism: Silene latifolia; assembly: GCF_048544455.1. NCBI lineage: Eukaryota > Viridiplantae > Streptophyta > Magnoliopsida > Caryophyllales > Caryophyllaceae > Silene > Silene latifolia. The sequence continues at coordinate 94,547,865 of NC_133537.1, read as the reverse complement.
ATATGGGCTACCACTTCTTCGGGTGAGGAGGTGAAAGGCACTGTCACCTTCCCCAAGGCTTGAAGCAAAGCCTGTCGGTGCTGAAAGGATGTGGCGATTAGTTGTCAGATGGATGGATATTTCGGCCTTGGCCTTCTGGAGTTGCTTAAGAATTGAGTACTCGGGAACCCTAGGTTGAATGTCAATGTCGACGATTTGGTCATTGATTGCTGGCGAATTGTTTGTTATATTGTTTGGGTTCTGGTAAGGGCGTCCAGATCGAGTAAGGTGATCAATCAATCTCTTTGGTTTGCTTGCCCTTTCCCGAGACAATGTAGACGTCATCTACATCATCTCTCCAAATGTCATTGATTTTAGGTTCACGAGTGTACTTGGAAGGGGTATTCCTCGGAGGATAGTTTTTGTGTGGGAAGTTTTTGTGCAGGTAGTTTTTGTGAAGGTGATTATTGTGAGGCTGATTATTGTGGTTTATGTTGTGAGGTGTATGCCGGAATGGTCACGGAAGTAGTCTTTGGAATTGCGAGTTTAGGGTGTTTGGGGGACCCTCCCTTGGACGCGGTGCAGGTGTTGGTGGGTTGAATATTAGTCGGTGGTAAACATCCTCGAGTCTGGTGATCCTCTACGAGAGACTAGGTATGGTTTTCTCGATTTCCTGGAACATGGCAAGCATGGACGCGGCGCTGAACATGAACATCCCGTCCGGGGTATCCTTTCCCAAGGCATTGATCTCGTCCTCAATAGGCAAGATGAGATGCGAGCAATCTAGAGTTGGTTCATCATCTGAAATGGCGTGAATTCCCAGAGGGTTTGTCTTGTTGTTTGGTTTTGCTAGCGAAGGTAGGGGTAGTTCTCCTTTCTCGATCATGTCCTAGATAGCGTGCTTCAGCATGAAGCAAGTTTCTGTGTCATGGCCCTTGCCCTGGTGATATTGGCAATAGGCGTTAGGGTTCCAAAAGCGGGTTTTCTTTGCTTCAGGCGGGTCCAGAGTGGGCCCGATTGGTTGCAGTTTTCCTTATTTCATGAGCCTCTTCAGGGCGCTAGCGTAGGTCGATCCTAAGTTGATGAATGTCCTTTGGGGACGTTCGGATTTCTTTGCAATTGGCTCGAGGTGGTTAACCTCATCAATTTTGTTTGCTTGACCGTAGGGACGAGATCCGGTTGATTTAGACCGCTGATAGCCTCTACCCGTGGTTTTGGCTAAGATGCCCTTGCGTAGGTCATCCTCGATACGGGTCCCGGGGATCTGCAGATCATGGAAGGTTTTGATGTTCTAGTACCTTAGCAGGTTGTCATAAACCGGACGGAGATTGTTGACGAATTTCTCCACTAAGGTTAATTCGCTTGGTTTGCTGACCAATTGGGTGCTCACCCTTCTCCAGCGGGTTTGGAATTCGGTGAATCCCTCTCTGTCATTTTGGGTTACGACCTCAAGGGTGCAGGTGTTCGCCTGAATTTCGACATTGTCGGCATATTTCTTAGCGAATTCAATAGCGACTTCGTCCCAAGTGGTAATACTCTTTGGGTCGAGGGAATAGTACCATTGACGGGGAATTGGTTCCAAGGACGATGGAAAGATCCGGGTAAAGAGCTCTTGTTTGACCCCTTTGATGGACATGTAATCCTTGAAAGCCCAGATGTGATTGAGTCGGTCCTCCACTCCTTTGAACTTAGGCACATCAGTCAAGGTGAAGTTGTGAGGTAGTTGATCCCTGACGGGCTCGAACCTTCGATTGTTTTCGAGGTGAATGTTCTTCCCACAGGCTAAGAGTTGCTCTTCCAAGAGTTTAAACCTTTTCTCAGTTTCGGTTAATGACGGAGTGTTATGCTCTCCGGTTTCCTTGTTTTCCAAAGTGTCGATAGGGGTCTCGACACGGTCTAGAGTGACCTTAAGGCCTGTGAGCAGGCTGACTAGCTGAGCAGTTATGAGATTATTGTTGTTGTCATCGCTTTTGTTATTGGACGAAGGTTAAGATGGGGCCATGGTTCTGAGGCAGAAAACGGCTCACGTTATATCCCAATCCGACACGGTTTAATAACGACTAAACGCAGACATCACAAAAGATGGAAAGACACTTTGGACTCGACGAGACGAGAGCAACCGTGTGTGGTGCCTCGGTGCTAACTCGATTGATGGTGCGACGGTGTTGACTAGACTTTGACTCGCGTTCAACATGATGGCATGACATCGTTGAACGCGTCTCAAGGTGAGACGACTCATAAGTAAAGACCCATAAGTACATTTACTTTGACTCGGTAGACACGAGGCGGAATTGGAGTGATGGACTGAAATTTTTGAAAATAGAAATTTCCAAAGAGATACATGTGTTGCTTTATGGACGGCTTTCGAAGAGTAGGGATCTTCAAAGAGTCGGATATTTGAAAAGGGTCGTCTTAGGTTTGTTTTCAAAAGACGGTTTGAGTTAAAGTTGCTGCGGCTTTGAAAACGATGCGTTGTTTTCGAAGACGGTTTTTTTTTAAATTCAAAATCGTGTGTTTTGAAAATCGATATTTGAAAAGGGGTAAAATTGTTGTGGTCTCGAGAACGGTGTGTTGTCCTCGGGATTTGGAAATTCCTCGAAAATGGTGTGTCATTTTCGGGTTTTTAAAGGGCCATTATGTCGGCGCAAAAGTCCATTATGTCTGCGCAAAACGGTTTAAAGTCCGTATTTCAAAATCATCATTATGACGGCATGAAAAAGGTTTGCAGCGGTCGGCGAAAGACCGAGGTTTGAAATGCCATTATTACGGCGCAAAAAAAGGCTTGCAATGGCCGGCGAAAGACCGAGGTTTGAAATAGCCATTATGATGGTGCAAAAAAGGTATTTTGAAAGATTGGAAATAACACGGAAGGACTTATGATCACATAGCACATAAGCACTCACAGTTCATTATATTATGCATAACGCTGACACGGGTTTTGGCTTAATAAGCGTGGTTACACACCAAGCGATCAATCCCCGATTTTCGAGAGGGATGTCAATCCAAACAAAATGTGTAAGATTGGTGCCCTAGCCTCGTGCACGTGGGAAGTGAATGCTCTTTGGCGAAACAAAATGGTGTAACGCCAATGTTATGCTTGACGCAATCGGGATTCGAAACGCTGGGATGAGAAAACTCACGCCGACAGGACGAGCCAATTGGTCGATAAAGGTTAGATTGTGGGCCCGGACAAGGAACTCGACTTATGACCGAAATATCAATTAATGCAGTTCAACCAAGACCTCGTTCGAGTTTCACCATCTAGGGATCGCAAAGACACAAGTGTCCTAGTTTTTCCCAGCGGAGTTGCCAATCTGTAGACATGGGCCACCTACACGCCAAGCCAATCTGTGGACGTATAGCGATCTGAAAGTCACGCTCGGTGGCGTAGAAAGGCTTTCGACCATATCGCTTTAGATCGGTCGGTTTCGTCTCGGTGAAGGACTCGAAACGATTGCTAGAGATGTTCGGAGTCGCCACCAAGCAATTATAGGATGCCTGGAAATCGTTCAAGTCCACTTTGTACCTCGGTCAAACGAATCAAAAAAACGATGCTTGACATAGGTACTAAAGATAAAGAATCGTCCCTCTTTAGCATCTTATCGCTAAAATAACTCTCGTTTGCCCTGGATAAGGTCGTCCACTATCCAATATTTCTGAGTAAGAGGTGAGGGTACGTATTGGGAAGCATCTTATCAAATTTTGCACTTAACCAACCAAGATCGATCAGTAGAGGCCGTTACCGCGGCCTCTACTGATCGATCTTGGTTGGTTAAGTGCAAAATTTGATAAAACGGGTTAAATGCATGAATGCCCATCCACAAGTTTAAACCTAACATGTGAGATTTGCTATGTCGGTTGTTTATCTAAGTATCAAGTAATTGATGTCGAGTTCGATTTAATGTTGATTTGCATGCAAGACAAAAATTAAACATCCATTTACCAAGTTAGGTTTATGGTGCTTAACATGATCCATTTGTCTTAAAAAAAGTGTTTGGAATGCAAAGTTTAAAATACAAACTCATCAATCTGATCCGTCCTGTATTCGGGTAAACCAAAGTCGGGATCGTCCTAGACGAGTGCTGGAAATGGGACAGGAGTAGTGTCAGGCAGCCATTGAGGCGCGAGCCTGTTGGCTATGTAACTGGGCCTGCCTAGATTTGAAAACTGGAATTCAGAGAGTCCGTTTAGGCGCTAGCTAGGTTACGACCCAAAGGGGTGTCTCCTGGTTGTTGGAAATGTTTGTGAAATCATTTGTAAAAGGGTGTTAAAACCAGCTTTTGTTAAAAAGGTCGTTAAGACTGTTTTTGTGCCAATATGAAGAACGTGACTCGGAATAATTATCATTGTCTTGATAATATTCGGTGTCGGGTTCGGATTTGCAAGCTTGACATGAATAGTTTTGTAAAAAAGATGTAAAAAATGCTTGATATGAACTAATTATATTAAGTTTATTGCTTTGTAATTAAACAAAGGTTTATCATCGTACTTGGATTAAACCGACATGGTATGTAGAACCAAGGATGATTATCGGTGTATCACTAATATAGTTTTTGCAAATATAAACAAATGAATAAGAGGGATTTAAAATACCCTTTAAAAATGTAATTAACCAAATATTATTACTGAGTCACGGGTTAAACCGTCATGACATGAAGAGCCAAGGGTGAATATAATTCATGGTTAAAAATGCTCATCATAAAAATGATTTGAAATATTTGAAATGGTAAAAACCGATTGCAAATAAGAAATGAAATAAAGGAAACATGAACTCAAACACGTTTGACTTCTGACTAGGGATGCGCAAAGAGGCGCGAGGTTGGTAGTGGTGACTACCAGCCCCTGTCTCCAGACAAAACTCGGTTTTGGCTCAATCAATTCATATTTTGGATCATGTTATGAATGTTTTATCATGTTAAAGTCATGAAAACAGATAAAAAGAACATGAAAGAAGAGGATTAATTACACCCTCATACTTACATGTTAGGTTATTTGACGAGAAATCAACAAAGTGTAAAAACTCGTGAGTCGGAAAACTCGATTTATAAACGTTTTTGTAAAATATGGAGTGTTGTTTTGATTTAGTGATGGTGTAGTTGGTCGAAGTGGTAAGTCAAGTGATTTAATGCACGATGACGGTCCCAAACAATGTGTAAGTCTCGTATTTTCAATCGGTAGGTCAAAAATACGTGTCGGTTGTTGACTCGAGAAGTCGAGGTCCAGAATGTTAAGGGAGAAAAGAAGGGGTGGACTCTCGCGTACCTTCAATTGGTGGCATTGGTGGGGTATTTATAGAGGATTTGTGTGGTGTTGTGCGTTTTGGGCTACGTGGCTGTAAAAGGTGCTTGAAGAGGCGCAAGCATGTCCGCGGGTCTTCGAGTTGTCTTGTCACTATCACGTATTTGGATTTGTGGTTTGTTTTATCCTAGGTTTTAGAGGATATGGTTATACTTGACCATCAAGTATACTATGTATACTTAGCATGGAAGCATTGTGTGAGGCTTTGTTTTTTGTGTTTGACTCGTTATTGGAGTCGGGATTTGAATCTTGAGTCGGTTTTTAGTCCGGTGCCGGTTTTGACTCTAGTTAGTGTCATTGCGACCCCGTCGTCGTGCATAAAACACTCCAAGTATTTTTGAAATATTTTGAAAATATTTTCGCTTTCGAAATCATTTTTTGAGTTTTCCGATGTGTAGTTATACAAACTGTCGATCAAACGTACGATTCCTAAGCATGTTTTTTTTTGGTGAAAGGTAAGTAATTCTCATTAAGCTCAAACCAAGTAAACAAGATACATCATAACTTAGGTTACAAGACTAGTAATCCAATCTCTATCCCTAGACACTTTGACCCTACTTAGCTGATTTAGAAGTCTGATTTTCATCAGATTTTTACACTGAGCGAATAAAGCAGTAGGTCTCAAAATAACTCCTTCTAAACGCGCTGAATTACGATGCTGCCATACAGCATAAGTAACAGACATGAACACTGATAAACAAACATTCCGCTGAACCTGTGTCCATTTCCTTCTGCCAGTCCAAATGATACAATTCCTCTGCGGTTCAGTGATCCTCAGCCAGTTGCAAACCAGTAGCAAGATCACTCTGTAATATTGACACTGTTGGAACAGATGTGTCACTGTCTCAGACCCAGCTTGGCATATGAAGCATAAATCATCAGAGCTGATGCCTAACCTGTGCAGCTTCTCTTTTGTATTCAGAGCATTCCTCATTATAAGCCAATTCACAAAGGAATGCTTTGGAAGAGCAACATGATTCCAAATTAGCTTAGCCCATCCCACTTTTGTTTCCTTAAGTCTGATCCAATCATAACCAGACTTAACAGAATATCCTCTCATATCAGCAAGCCATACACCCTGTGAGTAGCCATTCAAAAACGTATCCCTGGTCTTACATATAGCCTTCCAGTTGCCACTCATATGGCTTTTAGGAATATGGTCAGAGCAGGGAGAGCATTTTATATAAATTTGATGCACCCACTTTACCCATAAACTATCCGGCTTGCTATAAATCCACCACACTAACTTCCCAATAGTGGCCATATTCCAGTGATAGCTATTCCTGATGCCAAGACCACCTTCACTCTTAGGGGTACAAATGTGATCCCATCCAACAAGGGGCACCCTCATATAATTGGTAGTGCCATCCCACAAGTAATTACGACAAATATTATCAATTTGTTTCAACACTCCTTTAGGAATTAGGAAAATATTTGCCCAATAAGAAAAAAGAGAAGTAAGAACAGACTTAACAAGGATGAGTCTACCAGCATAGGAGATCTTCCTTCCACCAAGCATTCTGATTCTGTCAACAATCTTCTCCACCAGGATCTTACACTCCTTTTTCCCCAATTTACCAGCAGCAATAGGGACGCCAAGATATCTGAAAGGAATCTGTCTCTCAACACACCCTGAACAAGCTATGAGTTGCTGTTTGATTGAGTTATGCACCCCATTAAAATATATGTTAGACTTTGCATTATTCATCTCCAAACCAGAAGCTCTAGAAAAAGTGGCAAAGGACCTTAACAGAAGCATTACAGAAGGATAGTCTCCTTTTGAGAACAATAAGAGGTCGTCTGCAAACATCAGATGAGATAACTTTAGCTTCCTACAGAGGGAGTGATGTTTGAACGGCAAAACTTCAGTTGTAAAGTTAAGAATCCTGGTGAGGTATTCCATAGCTATGGTGAACAATAAAGGGGAGAGGGGATCTCCCTGCCTAAGCCCCTTCTTCCCATGAAAAAATCCAAAGCTATTACCATTAAGGACAAGAGAATAGGAAGCATTGGACACACATTCCATAATAAGCTTCTTGAAGTGAGCAGGAAAGAGTAAAGCATCAAGCATTTGACTGAGGAATTTCCAGTTCACTGAGTCATAAGCCTTTTTCAAATCAACTTTGATGAGGCATCTTGGAGAAACAGCAGTTCTCTTGTATAGTCTAATGATGTCCTGACAAACAAGAATATTCTCAATAATGTTTCTCCCTTTAACAAAACCTCCTTGAGTAGGGCTAATAATGTGAGGAAGAACCCTAGCCAATCTGGTACATAAGAGTTTGGATATCACTTTATATATGACATTGCAACATGAGATTGGCCTAAACTGTCCAACAGTTTGAGGCAAGTCCACATTGGGAACAAGTGAAACCAAGGTATGATTCACTTGTTTTAAAAGCCTACCATTGAGAAAAAAAATCCTTTACAACAGTGCAAACTTCCTCTCCAATCACCTGCCAGGCATCCTTGTAAAAGGCACTAGTGAATCCATCAGGCCCTGGTGCTTTATGGCCCGGAATATGGAAGAGAGCATCCCTGATTTCATCATCGGTAACAGGAATACCTAGCTCAGCACAGAGCTCCTCACTGCAGCAGGGGCCCTTCTGAACAACCTGAGCATTAACAGCCTGCACATTTGTAGTCTCCCCCAACAGATCTTGGTAAAAGGATAAAAAGGCTTCCTGAATACTATCAGGGTCAGTTAGCCAATTGCCCTGCTCATCTGCAATCCTGAAAACTTTGTTCTTAGCCTGTCTATGTTTCATATAACTGTGAAAAGTCTTTGAGTTACTATCCCCACTACAGATCCAGGTGGCTTTGGATTTCTGCAACAGGAAGCTATCACAGGCCTTCTGAAGCTCAGAATACTCTTTAGCAGCATTGATTTTCATTCCAATCAGATCAGCATTTGAAGGATCAGTTCTAATTTGAATCTGAATATGCTCCAAGTGCTTCCACGCCCTCATAGTATTATTCTCAATACCAGCAAATAATTCCCTATTCAACAGCTTCAAGGGTTTTTTGAGTAACTTAAGCTTCCTTACAAACTGAAACATAGGAGTACCCTGAATGCAAGTCCCCCAAATCTGAGTGACACAAGGGATAAAAAGATCAGAGTCACTCCACATGTTAAAATATTTAAAACTCCCCTTCCTTAGGCCTATATCAGAAATCTTCTGTATCAAACAAGGCGTGTGATCAAAGTAACCCTCAGTATGAAAGTGAGCATAATAATCAGGTCTCTGCTCAATCCAATCATGATTAACAAGGGCTCTATCAAGCCTGCTAAACACTCTAGTAGCTGCTTCTTGCTTGTTATTCCAGGTGTAGAAAGAACCAGTTGCAGGCATATCCACAATACTACACTGCTCAAGGCACTTTTGAAAATCTTCCATTTCCTCCTCATAGGTTACTCCTCCCAATCGTTCACTAGGTTTAAGGACAACATTAAAATCTCCCCCTATGAACCAAGGACCATGTATACGCAGGCTGAAAGCAATTAATCTACTCCATAAGGACTTACTCTCTTGTATACCATTAAAGGCATAGACAATAGTGAAGTGAAACACAGACCCATTAGCAAGATCCTTAACAATAGTATGTATAAATTGAGCATTATACTCAATAAATTGAACATTGAACAGATTAGGTTTCCATAAGATCCAAACTCTTCCACCTTTATGGTACTGAGTATTTGTAGAAACACACCAACCATTACAAATATTATTCCTAACTCCATTTAGAGACGAAGGTTTAACCTTCGTCTCAAGGAGACCAAACAATCCAACCTGATGATGGTGAAGGAACCATTTAATGTACTTCTGCTTAGCTAGACTATTCAATCCCCTCACATTCCAAACGCCTATCATTGCCCCCCCCCCCCCCCTTCTCAGGGGGTACTCTAATCGTCCTTATTCCCACCTTTGGAGTAGCATTGTTTAAGGCTTCCATGAAGGTGAATTGCCCAAATTTAGTAGTGCTACTGCCCTGATCAATCAACTCTTGTCTACTCAATCTTATCACAGCCCTGGCAGGGGTAGCTATTTGACTTGTCCTAGTATGGGCACCCTGTTGAACAACAGGAACCACAGGGGTAAACATAGTCCTAGGACTAGGTTGGACCAGAGGAGGAGTAGCTTTTGGAAATACAGCTATCGTAGCAACTGGCACCTTAGTTCCAAGAGCTTTGTCACCTGCAGGTTTAGGTATCAACTGTTGAACAACCTTCTTCTTAGCAGGAGGTTTGGTTTTAACTTTCTTACAAGCATTGGTAATGTCACCAACTCCCCCACAAGTTTTACAATGGATAGGATTCCACTCAAACTCCACCTGAATCTTAACCATATTCCCTAATTCATCCAAGAATGTAACCTCTTTGGGAGCAGGTTTGTCAAAAGGAACATCATTTAAAACCCTGGTCATTCCTAGCCTGGTACGGTCCTCAGTAGGTCCATCATATCGTACAAAATCACCAATCAAGCCTGCAATTTTAGGAATACACTGTCCCCAAAACTTAAGAGGTAACAAATGCAACTTAACCCACACAGGAACAACTTTAACATCCGTCTTTGTAAGCGGGTCCTGAGAATGCCAAGGACGTAAGATTACAGGCTTATTCTCGAACAGAAAATGTCCGTGCTTTAAAACAGCTTCATGTGCTTTCTGATTCTTAAATTTAACCAGAAACACACCAGAAGGTAAGAAGGAAATACGATCAATCCCATATTCACCCCATAATCCCTTAATAAAATCCTCAACTACTTCCCAGGAAGGATTGGCACCTAATATGAAGCAAATAACAGAGTGCTTCCAAAATTCAAGTTCCTTATTAACCTCAGACGCAGTAAATTGCAGCATACCTTCAGGCTCCTCATGAATGGTAGCCAATTTCTTCCTTTTTCCACGCTGCTGAACAATCCATTCTTCCGTCTCGTCATCTGTGATGAGGTCATCAAGGTCCAATGGTTCGATTTCCACCGGATTAGTTGTAAGTTTGACCACCGACGAAGACGAATTCCCTGCAACAGAAAAATCCAGAGAAGAGAAACGATTTTTATTACTATTTTTATGATTTTTTGTTAAAGAAGATGAAGAAATTTTATGCGCCGTCATCCCGAAAATCTAGGGTTTACTGAAAACGATGAATTCTATTTTTGGAGCTTTTCAGGTGTTTCTCTTTCTATCTCTAACATGATTCTTTTTTCTTCCTAAGCATGTTGTAATCCAATAATCATCGGGTGTTTGTTGGGGATTCAATAGATATTGGTTATCTACATAAAGTTATTTATGGATAGTGTGTAATAATAAACATTCAGGTCGGGTTATATTAGGTGGGGTCAATTCGGGTTTGGGTCAAGCTCAGGTCTTAAGTCCGGGCGTCATGTCGAGTTATTCGGTTCGGATCATTCAGGCCGGGTCAATTTTGTCAGGTTTAGATAAGAAGCATGGATGAGGTGCTTTGGGAGGGAGGGGTAGCAGCCAATGGTTTTAGGGTTTCTTTCACTGCAACTTTTCTTATGGGCGGGACCAAAGAATTGGAAAATCAATGAAGATGAGATGGTGATGAAATTGTTAGTGATTATGATAACGGTGGTGATGAAGTAGATATACTTGGTGAAGCGATGAAGAGTCTATACCAGGCAAGATGAGAAGATATGCAGCTCCCGTGGTTATGAAAGGTCTGCTTTATCAAAACTTAACTGATGTAGGGATCATATTCCCTACAAGAGAAATATTAAGGTTTTTTGTAACTAGATATGCTATCGTTCGTGGGAGAAACTTGACATTTGTTGTTAGTGATAAAAGTAGGGTAGAAGGCTTGAAGTGAAGTCTAAGGAAGGATGTCCATTCAAGTTGTATGGTAGTTGGAACTTGGGACAATAAGAGTGCTTGTTTTTTAATCAAATCTGTCAATCCGTCTCACAATTGCCAAAGAACCATGGAGATTACTAGACCTTGAAGTCATCATGGCTAGCAAAGACGTTCCTTGAAGTTTTTAAGGTAAGACCCCACTGACCGACTTCTAAAATGATAGAAACGGTTAGAAACGTTTATAAGGTCAACATCAAGAGAGGGTTTGCTTACAAAATAAAATATTATGCTCGTATACTGCTTCAACGATCTATGAGAGAGCATTATAGTAAAATAGGAAGTTATATGGCGGCATATCTTCACCAAGAATACCCAACAAGTGTGTTCACTTTGACCACAAGTCTAGCTAAATGAGCTCAGTACCTTTGTTCCAAAGGTTGGTTCATTTGGATTGATACCTTTAGAGGAGGATGGCTAGATGGTTGTAGGAAGTTAATTTGTGTGGATGCGTGTTTCTCAAAGGCCTTCCTAGAGGGCAGTTAATAGGTGTAATATGAATGGATGAAAATGATCATATGTATCCATTGGCTTGGGCCGTTGTGGAAGGGGAAAACAAGCAATGATAGTTATGAATGGCTTTTTCAAGAATTAAAGAAAGCAACAAGAGAAGAAGATGGCCAAAAAAAAGGGATGGAGAAATCAGCAAAAATGGTGAGCCCTAATATTCAGGAGAGACTAAAAAGAGAGAATGAGAAGGCTGCCTATTTGTGGACAACGGGAGCCCACGGGGGCGCTTGGGAGGAAGAGAACAAGCGTTTGCATTTGTTGGAGTCGCCACCAATTTTTATGGGAAATTGGAACCGTTCGAATACCTCGTGTCATGTCAAGACACAAAGTAGAGATATGAACACTAAGCAATCGTTACCCTTAGCATTCTATGTCTAGAATGACTCTCGTGGATGCCAATGAACACGGGTGTTCACAGAGATCTGGAGTAAGGGATGAGGGTACGTATTAGGAAGCTCTTTTGATCGAACACCTAATCCCGCCCGCCTCGATAGCGGCCTCTATTAATGATTAGGGACATCATCTATACTCGATATATCGTCGATTATATGCATGCAATACAACATCCAAGTTTTAATCCTAACATGTGAAGAATTAGACTAAGTCGGTGGACACGTAATTTAACATACAATTAATGTCGAAGTAGGATTTAATGCTCAATTACATGTAAACGCATGCAAATGATACAAGAAATATGATAAATAAAAAAAAAAAGAAAATTACAATAATGAAAATTACAACAATTACATCGGGTTTATCGATTTATGTCGAAAATACCTTTAAAACGGATGATTTGAGAAAAAGAATAAAAGAAAGAATTAACGAATACATCAGTGGGTGATAATACGATTAATAGTCAATTATATGTGAGCTAATTAAACTAGGTCAAGCAATAACGGAGTTCAGAGACAGAACTCAACCTGGAACAGGCGCAGCAGGACTGCGCCCTTTGGAAGAGGCGCAGCAGTTGCTGCGTCTGTTCCAAGGGTGCACTACTACAAATACAGGCTATAACAACGGTCAAAAACCGTTGTTGTATAAAAAAGCGGACGTTGTTAAAGCGTTCGTTGTAAAAGGTTTTAACAACGGTTGGTTTTCTTAAGGAAACCGTTGTTAAAAATATTAACAACGGTTTTAAGTATAAAAACCCGTTGTGGAAAGTGTGACTCAATTTTGGGGGGAAAGTTATAACAACGGGTTTTAATATACAAAACCGTTGTTATAACTAAAGACAACGGGTTGTTTGTAAATAACCGTTGTTGTTTGTTCTTAAAAAATAAAAAAAAATTAAATTAAATATTACTAGATGCATGCATAATTACGGCCCGTTAGAATTCCGATGCATGCATTATTACTGACATCACTGTACATATGAACGGATAATATGGAATGAGAAGGGTTCGTAATAAGATTTGAAGCAGCATTGAGAGATATGATGATGATTATGGCACAACTTCCTAACATATATATTAATTAAAAAACAACTCAACCCACACATTGCTTAGTATAAATACATTGCATTATCTCAACTAACATTTCCATTATCTCAATATATTCATCTCCAAACCCTAACTGCTAAAACAAACTCTACTTAATCTTTCAAAACAAACTCCAAAAACTCCAACAAAATGAATGATTTCATCCTTAAGACTCTTACCATGATCGAGAACAACAACACTTCATCCGCCTGGTTCCTCCATATTGAGGAAAGTTTCAGGAGCTACCTTGTGGATGCTCGATCCGCACGAAGCACGCCAAAGAAGATGGCTTGACGGAGCAAAGCGATTGCGGCTATATGACGATATAGCAATCGCTGAACGGAACCTTCAAATAGCCAAGGAGGAGAGGACGGATACGATAGAGCAGAATAAGATCCTCTATGAAAATATAAGAATTGCATTTTTATATATGTAATTTTTTTTTAAATTTATGTATTTATAAATATATATATATATATATATATTAATTATGTTTATCTTGCTTCTTCATCTTGCTTCTTCATTGTTTTACTAACTAATTATGCGAACAATACTTAAACAAATAACATAATGGTCGATAAAAACACATACATGCAAAAGAAATAAATAGAAAAAGAAAATAATGACAATGAAACTAACAAAGGACGGCGAGATTTACCTGATAAATACAGAACGTAATAGACGATGAAATCAACAAGGATGACGGCGAAAGATAAAGTGACGATGAGAAAGAGAGAAAGAGAGAAAGAGAGTGTGTGTTTTGTGTTTGTTTGTCTGCTGTGTTTGTGTTTGTGTATTAAGGGTTGTGTTTTGTGGCTGCAGCAGACTTCTGTTTGTGTGGTTTATAGTATGGAAGGTATTGACAACGGTTATTAAACAACAACCGTTGTGAAATATGTTTTAACAACGGTTGTAAAAAACACCCGTTGTTAAATAAGTTTTAACAACGGGTTTCAAAAATAACCGTTGTGATTACTTTTCACTAACTTTGCGCCAATTTTGCGCCAAATTATTAACAACGGTTGTGCATGTGTGACCCGTTGTTAAAACTAATAACAACGGTTGTTCAAAAATAACCGTTGTGATTACCATACCCGTTGTAATTGATTTTAGTAAACTTCGCGCCATACATTCTACAACGTCTATTGTGATTTTCTTGAATAATCGTTGTTAAAGGGACGTTGTAGTTGCCTGGATTTGTAGTAGTGGTGAGTTCTGGCTGTGATGCCGGAACTGCAAATCGTTAATGTAAATTGGTGAATTAAATGGTTGATTAATTATTTACTCGGATGAAAGTGATTAATAGGTTATTTACATGTGATTAATGGTCATAAAAGCAATAAAACATGGATGAGACGGATGCAAACGGATTATTTACATGTTTACAAGGTTAAAAGGGTTAATTAACAAATTAAACTAATTAGGCTAAATACGATGAATCAATGACGAATATATGATGGTGACGATAAATAACAGATGCAAATATGTCAATGAAGAATTCCAGAGACTCAATATTGATGAATTGAATCTCTAAAATCCGAATTGATTTTAATGATGAAAACCCGCAAATATGAGTTACTTGGGATTTAAGTCGGATTTAATGATGAATTATACGTATTAATGATGATAAATAACATACATGTGAGATGATTATGTAAATATACCAAAGAATTAAAGAAAACAAACGAAAACGAATAAAGAGGACGATTTATAGAGGACGAAGGAAGAAGAAAGGAAGCAGGAACTGCGGCAGCCTCACGAAAAGGCGCAGCAGGAACTGCGCTCCTTCGAAGAGGCGCAGCAGTTGCTGCGTCCTTTCTCGACGGTTTGTCTTCTGGAAATCCGTAAAAAGGGGTTTTGAAGCACGGTTTTAGAAATCGGTTTTAAGAGATGTTTTCGACATAAACCTTACATTAATGATGATACAAAAGTAAAGAACAATAAATAAAAAAGGATTTACACCCTCAGACTTACATGTTTGACGAAACGAGAAGAACTAAGTTCTCGATTAGTGATGCTCGACTCGAATGTAGACGAAAGTGCCCTCGTAAGAGGAAAAACGATTAGATTAATTAAGTTGATTGATGTGGAGTTGGTCAAATTGGTCGGCCATGCAAACGAGGCTGGTACTCAGAAAGATCCGAGCTTACGTGGTCGAATGTTCAAGCACGTAGACTCCAAAAAGTAAGAACAAAGGTCTAGAATGCAAAGGGAGAAGAGAAGGGCGGACACTCGCGTGAGAAATATGAGGGGCGAAGGCTCCTATTTATACTAATCACGTGAAGGAATTAGGGTTTCGGAGAGTCTTTGGAAGTGAATCTCGGAAAGATATGAAAAAGATACGAGAAATACGCAGAAAAGGACCTGGGAAGAGGCGCAGCAGTCACTGCGTCTCTTGGAAGAGGCGCAGCACCTGCTGCGTCTGTTCCCAAGTGGTTTCCTCCTACGGAAGAAAGATTTCCGTGTTTAAGTTATAGAAGGACGGAATAATTTGGTTTTCCTTAATATCTTGTATGAATATTTCGGGAAATTGTTTACCAAAGAATAAAGATTGTCAAATAATTATAAAATATGGAATAGAAATATCCGGAACATTCCAGAACATTCTGACTCGGGATTTAACGATTATCAGAAAATGGAGACGGTTTTAGGCCCGGACTCCAAATGTACTCTAATTACTGTCAAAACGACCGTATCGGCACGTAGATGACAACTAAAAGGTAGACATTAATATTTGAGCAATCACTTGACGACAAACTTACGAACTGTCACAAATCGTTCCGCGTAGCAAACATGCGGCCCAATCATCACCGGGTGGTTTGCGAGAGGTGCAGAAATGAGGTATCTACACTATTGCAATCTCATACCTCTAACCCTACTCAGTACCACGTTGATAAGTAGCATTTTAGTCGTATTTTACCCCGCATTTATACCTTATTCCGACTCGATTTTGTGTGCTTAATTGTCAAATAAGCTCATTTAATTACTAATTTATAATAATTAGTCGTATTAGTTTATAATTAATAATTAGTTGTATTAATATAAAATATCAATATTATTACTATTATATTAATTTCATGTGCAGGCAAGACGGGAAAGTGGGGCGGAAGAGCAAGACGGGATTATGAGAAGAAATGGCGGAGGTGAAAATAGGCTAAATCATGGAAAAATAAACTAAGTAAAGGAGCAGCTGTTAATTTCAGACGGTCTTTGCTGAGCTTTTACTACCACCGTGGCAGCCACCACTCACCACCACTGACCACCCTCCACTTCCAACATCGCATCCCAACTATCCACGACCACCATGGACCGCCACAACAGCCACCATGAACCCTTCTTCCACCCCTAGCCACAAACATACAATTACAACCATTTAATGCGACCATCTTTCAACCACCACCAAAGCCACCTCTAGCCACCTTGGGCGCCATTTTGATGTAAGGATTTGTCGTCGTTTCCCAATCAAAAACAATTTATAAAAGTTTCCTTGGTTAGCTTGGTTTCCTTGGTAAAAGTTTTGATTACCTTGGTTCCCTTGGTTACCCCTATAATCTTGGTATGCTTGAGATTGGTTGACAAAGTTTTGGTTGGATCCTTGGTTGTTGTTGAACGAGGGCCTAGGTGGATGGTTGGAGAAATTGTTAAATGCTTGGAAAGCATTCACCTCTTGCACATTGTTCCCATCAAAGTTGTTGTAATGATTATTTGCACATACTTCATAAGTGTGACCCATCCCTCCACATGACTCACATGTTGATCTTTGCATCACTTCCTCCTTGGATGGTCCATGAGAAGTGGTAGTTTGATTCACTTGGTTCACTTGCTTCTTCTTACTCAACTCTTCAAGCTTTTTGGTGAGCATATCAAGCTTAGCATTAGTCTCCACATTCACTAAGAATTCGGGAGGGTGCTTGCTTCTTCTCAAGACATTCACTCTTGTGCCATAGTTTGCCTCGGAGTCCACCATTTTCTTGATTAGAGTCGTGCCCTCCTCTTCACCCAAATGATCGAATCCCTCTCCCGCGGAGGCATGCACCATTTCTTTTGTCCTTGGGAGCAAAGTTTGAAAAAAGGTTTGAGTCACGTACCAAGCCGGGATACCATGATGAGGGCAACTAGCAAGTAGATCTAGGTACCTATCCCATGCCTCTCCTAGGGACTCTACTTCCTCTTGTTGAAAGGTATGAATTTCGTTCCGGAGCATAGCGGTCTTTGATGATGGATAATACTTCTCTAGGAACGCCTTGGCTAAGGCATCCCATGTAGTAAATGTGTCCGGAGGGTGCACATTCAACCAACGATCCGCCTTGCCCGTTAGAGAAAATGGGAATAACATCATCCTTAGTGTATCCTCGGATACCCCATTCTTTTTCATCATAGAGACCTTCCTCTTGAACCTCCTTAGGTGAGCATGAGCATCTTCTTCAATGTGTCCTCCAAACAAGTCTTTTTCAATTAGGCCAACTTGAGCCGGGTGCATCTCAAAATTGTTTGGAGCCAAGATGCCAAAATTGATGGGGTTACAAGCATCATTATGGTTTGGACGGTTATGGTCACATAAAGCCATTGGTGGTGGCGGATTTGGTATATGAGGGGGTGGTGTTTGAGGTGGGCTATTTGGAAATTGGAAGTTGTGAAATAGATTTTCTATTGAAGGCTCAATTGTGTTGCTTGGTTGTTGTTGAGTTGTGCTTTCAATGAGAGGTTGGATGGGTGGATTTTCTTGGTTTATGGTTGCTTGAGAAGAGGTTCTAACCCTTGATATGGTCCTATTCCTTAAGGCTCTAAAAAGCCTTTCGGGATCGGAGTCAAAGAGCAAAGCTTGGTGGTTCCTCCTAGGCATACAACTTGACAAACCGTAAGACTACTAATGCTTTTACACACTAGGGTAAGGCAAAAATCACACACACTCTACAAGAAGCACACAAACTACACAAACAAGCAAACAACAAGTAAAGACTAAAGCTAGAAACTTCAACTAACTAAGCATAACCTAACGCCATCCCCGGCATCTTTGTGTTCGACACCCTAATTATACTACTTAATTTGGGTTCTTTATAAATTGTTTTTGATTGGGAAACGACGACAAATCCTTACATCAAAATGGCGCCATTTTGATATTGATGCGCTAGAGGTAGATCTGGCAACAAAGACTTGTACATGTAGGAAAGGGAATGTAATTGGAATCCCTTGTTCCCATGCAATTGCTTCTATTTTTTTATATTCATGCTGAAGCAGGATATTATATGCATCCCATGTACAAAATGGAGATTTACCTAAGAGTTAACAACTCCTCAGCAGGTCCATGTCCAGGAGAAAGGCATTGGTCCAAAGTGGACATGTCCATAGTTCTCCCACCAATAAAGGTTGGACCTAGGGATGGCAGTGTCACCCTAACTCCGTGGATATCCATCCACCCGAAATTAAATTGATGGGACATGGATGATGATTTTTTTTTTTTTTTTTGAAATTAGGGTGGGATATGGATACGGGTGAATTTAGGGTGGGATATGGATCATAATCTATTACCCGCTTAACCACCCGGTGGATATTCTAAATTAATGTTTATAATTAATTTTTTTTTAAAAGTTAATAATTCTTTTGATTAAAAAAAAATTTATGACATTTGTATTTGATTTAAAATTGGTGTACTTGTACTCCAATATGTAAGATGATTTGTTTGGTGATGTACGCCTTTCAATTTTATCATCTCAATTGTTTTTTTTTTTACGATATATTACTTAAATTTTATAAGCGTGAAAGTATCCAACGGATGCCCGCTTCACCCGGTGGATATGGATATGGGTGGATGAAAAAAAATTAAGTGGATGAAGGTGGCATATGGATGACCATAAATTAAATAGATTTGGATATGGCTCTACCACATCCATATCCGATCAATTGTCATCCCTAGTTGGACCAGGTCGACCTTGGAAGAAAAGAAGAAGATCCACCACATCCATATCCGACCAATTATCATCCCTAGTTGGACCATGTCGACCTTGGAAGAAAAGAAGAGATCCACATGACGATCCCAAGAAGAAAGGAAAACTGACAAAACATGGCATTAAGATGAGTTTTTCTATTTTTAGGTCAAAAGAACACAACAAAAAAAATGTCCTCAGAAGGATAGAGAGGTGCAACCACCTCCTAAAAGATGAGTCTATCCGCTTACTCTCGTTGGGAAATATAATGAAGGCGTGTCGAAACACCTGTGAAGAAATAAGTGCTCGTTGTGATAAGCAAGGTCTTGGAAGCGATAAATGACGTATGATAGTCTGCTGCTGGCTTAGAAATACGGGTCTGAACGAAAGATAATCGTCAAACGGACCAAAAAGATAAAATAGCATGGGGAAGAGGCGCATCAAAGATGGGCCCACAAATAACGAACTCATAACGAATTTTTGAAAACTCGTATGGAGGGAACACCAGGAAGAGGCGCAGCAAGAGCTGCGTCTCTTGGAATAGGCGCAGCGCCTGCTGCGTCTGTTCCTGGAGGTGTCTATTCCGTAAAAAACGCGATGAACAGAGGGATCATTTCATTTGTTTCGAAACATAAATCACACAATACTCTCTCAAATCTCAACCATTTATGCCAAGGGTTGATCCAAAAGCTTGCATTAATCATGACTAATCGAGGTATGTGTCTCATTCTTGCATTAATCTTCTATATTTGCTCAATTTAGATCGAAAAAATTAGGGTTTTCAACCCAATTATTTCGAAAATTTGGGGCTTTTCCCCCAAATGCATTTGCCTTGTAAAAATGATACTAGAAATGGATAATTGGTAGTAAAAGGAACATAACCATGTATTTATTTTGAATTTTCGTTGAGTTTTGAGCATTTGAGTGAAATTGAGACGGTTTCACAGCTAGACCGTAAATTGCTTCGAAAATAGCCTTAGGATTGCCCATTTGCGATGAAACTTGATATTTGGG
The DNA here is from genome assembly GCF_048544455.1 of Silene latifolia. Taxonomy (NCBI): domain Eukaryota; kingdom Viridiplantae; phylum Streptophyta; class Magnoliopsida; order Caryophyllales; family Caryophyllaceae; genus Silene; species Silene latifolia. Next base: position 94,527,791 of record NC_133537.1, on the reverse strand, counting down.
ATCCTTGGATGATGGGTAAACTTCCTGCCATCTCGGAATTTTGGTTTGTGACGGCTTTTTCAGGACACTTTTCTAGGGCATAATCGTCGTTATAACGAAATGCTGCCGAAACTTCGACTCGAACCCAGAACTAGGCTTCAAATTAGGCTTGACTTGACCCTAATTACCACATGAGTGATCGGGTTTTTGAGAATATGGCCAAAGATGGCGATAAAGGAGCGATTTCAGGACTTCCGAAGGCTCGAAAATCCCTTAACCAAGGCTCGTCGTCACGTGACGCGGCCTAAATTTGCTTTTATGTCGCAGGTGATGAGGCTTCTACTTCTGGGAGGGCTCCCATGGAGATAGACGCTGCTGTTATCAAGGAGGCTTTGAAGCAGGCTTTCACCGTCGTGGTGATGGCTGCTGGGGACGAGGTCCACGAGGAGGAGGCTGTTGAGGAGGAGGAGGCCCCGAGGCGGGCCAACGTTGGGCGAGGAGGTCGTCAGCTGAGGGGAGCACCCGCGTGGGCTGAGACCTGGGAGAGCAGGCACTTGCTCTAGGCTGCAGAGAGTCACCTGTCCTACAGGACGGTGAAGAGTTTGGTAATTTTGAATTCATTACTCATCACTCACCTTCTTTCATTTCATTTGCTCATATCTTTTCCAACTATCATTCAAAACTAAAGATAGCTTTTGTTTCAAATCACAATAGGAGGTCGGGAACATCAGGTCATTTTCGGGTTACACAACAGCGATGGAGTGCTACGAGCGGCTGTCAGCGGAGGAGCGCGCCATGATCGAGCGTGGAGCGTTCGGTGCCTTGGTGCAGGCCTGGAGGGATATCGCGAAGAGGAAGTTGCGGGCTAACCTTAGCCTGGTCCGCGCTTTCTTGGACCGATTCTGGGATACGACTTCCACGTTTCACATGCCTTTTGGTGAAGTGGGAGTCACTCTGGAGGACTACGGCATGATTTCTAGTCTGTCGTGTGGGACTGAGGCGGTGGAGTGGCCGGAGACTGCTATGAGGGTGGACTCGGCCGAGGCGAGGAGGTTGATCGGCTGGAACTTGTCGCCGAAGGTCGTTCGATCCGGGCTTGGTGCCCGCCTTACGTTCGAGACTACTTTGCGGGAAAGATCCCGGCGCTGGTGACGATTGACGGGAGGGAGATGGCTCCTCCTCCCTGTACTGCTGAGCAGAGGGCCTGCTTGTGGCTTTGGTGGTTTCTGTCTTCGATTTACCTCGGAGACAAGGGAGAGAGGCTTTCGACGAAGCTTTTTCCCTTCCTTTCTGACCTGAGCTCCCTAGGGCGTTGGGACTGAGTCACTGCTGGCTTTGCGGTCCTCATCCGCTTCATGAGGGCCATGGTTCGTCCGGAGTTGATGGAGAAGGGGACTTCTCCTGGTGCTGTCGGACCTGGACTGCTGTTGGAGGTATGAACCTTAATTGAGACTAAAATCAATTCTTTTCTTTATCAAATTATGAAAGATCGTTATTGACTATCTTGTCTTACAGGCGTGGGTGTACTCCTACTTTCCGAGCCTCTCGCCCAAGAGGACGGAGCCGCTGGAGAGGGCCTATTCCGTCGTGAGGGATTGGGTGATGTGCAGGACGAGGAGCAAGCGTTCCTCTCACGGTGTTTACCGGCGGGACGTGAACACTCTTCAGCTAGACAGCGTGAGCATCTCACTTATATTCATTTTGCTTCTATATTGCTTTTAATCGATCATAAGAATGATTCCTTATTTGTCTTGTCCCAGTGGGTGCCCAGGCCTTGGGCGGAGTACGCTGGAGCGCCTCCTTTTGTGGCTGAGGTCCTTCGACCTAGGAGCTCGAGCCGGCTGCTGTTGAGGACGTCGATGGGTCATATGTGGTACTTGGGCAAACGCTTGGCTCATCAGTGCTCTCGGGACGTGTTGGAGGTTCCCGTCGATCCTCCTAGGACGATGTTCAGGGAGCCTTCCGAGGCAGAGGGGGAGGCCGACTTGGCTAGCGTTGGTGGTGACGCCCTCCTTCTTCCTGGCGAGGACTACTCGGCGTTCCTCTACGGGAGGTTGGCGTACTGGCCGGTAGTGGTGAGTATCTTTACTCTTCTTCTTTACTTGATTTTAAAACTACGATGAAAGATCACCGACTAATGAGAAATATTTGACTTTGCAGGAGGTTGAGGCGGCGGGCATCGAGCTCCCAGAGTACCCCGAGACCCTCGAGTACACTGACGCGACTGGGAGGACGACGATCTCCGAGCTACCTAACTGTGATGTGGCTGTGACGGATGCTGGCCTGGACGACTGGCAGCATCTGATTCGGAGGGTGAGCCTCTAATTTGCATAATATTTGTGTAAGAACACATTTTATTGAACTTATTCAATTATTGAGAACTTCGTTCTTGAAAATGTAGATTGCGCCTTCTCGGTTCGTGGCGTTATGAAGGGTGGCCAACCGGCTGCGAGCTACTGCCGTCAAGGCACTTGTCGGCGGTCGAGGTCGTCAGGTATGAACCTTGTGCCTATTTCATTTTTTAATTTTGATTTCCCTTGTAATTGCTTGAAATGATTGACATGAGCCAATTTTGTTGTTTACAGGGGGACCGTGAGCTGGAGCGAGAGTTGGCCCAGTCTCGGGAGGAGACAGCTCGCTTGTTGAGGGAGCTCGAGGTTCGAGACGCCGAGATTGCTGCTCTCGCGGCAAGGGTTGCGGAGCTGGAGGGCGACCGGCAGTAGTTTTGTTTTTGTTTGTTGTTCTGCACATTTGTACATTTTGACCTTCATTTTGGACATTTTGGACTTTGCTTGGGGCTCGAGCCCCCAGTTTGTTGTACATTTCCTTTTTTTTTTTTTTTGATTGTATATATGCCGGCCTGAGTGCCTTTGCTGCTTGGTTGTGTTGCTTGTACCTGCAGGTTAGCTTTGAACAGGTTTGGTAGATGACGGTTTACTTCGTCATGCTGCCGAAATTTACATAGAAATCACGCAAAACATACATTTGTGTATTCATATGTGGCCTGAATTAGCGCAAAACGAATGACTCAACGGAATGCAAAAATGCAAAAAGTAAATGCAAAAATGCAAAAAAAATTGCCGGAAATGACCGGGCGGTAGAGAGTGTTACCCCCAAAAAAAAAAAGAAAAATAGAACCTTATAGTTAGAAATGAAATGATGAAAAAAAGACATAAAAGAAATATATAAAAAATGAAATAAATATATAAACTTTGAAATGAATTAAATTGGAATTGAAAATTATTTCCTAAAATGAAAATGTACAAGTGTGATAAAATGACGAAAATGTCGATATTGCCTCGAGATACGTGCCCGCGGAATTAGGAAACACGAAATATGGTAATTTCCTCGTATTTACCAAAACAATCACCCGTAGGAATAGGAAATTATTCGTCACGGAATTAGGAAAGATCCAACGCGGAAAATCACATAAACCTTGGTGAGGAAGAGGCAGAGCATGAGCTGCGTCCCTTTGAAGAGGCGCAGCACGCTGCGTCCCTTTGAAGAGGCGCAGCAGGTGCTGCGCCTGTTCCCAGGTGTGTCTGCTCTGGTAGATTTTAGGAAACCAGAAATTAGTATAAATAGAGACGTCGATAGAGCTTTTATTCACACAATTCTTCCGTCTCTTCTTCGTCTTATTACATAAAATTCTCAAAACAAGCACTCATCATGAATACTTTGGAGATTCGCCTAAAAGAGTGGACTAATGAGTTTTCCAACATGGAGAAACACGACATGGGCACCTATAATCTTAGATCATTGTTGAGTTTGAAGCTCATCAAGGTTGTCAAACCGTTCTTGGATGCTTGTCTTGATTACTGGGACCCGAATTATCATGTTTTTGCGTTCCCTGGAGGCGATATTTGCCCATTTCCTGAAGAAATTGCTGCGATTGGTGGATGGGACCCGGAACACTTGCCCGCTATTCCTTCTACTTCGCAAGGGTATAAAAGCAAATTTAGAGACTTGCTTAGATTGACTAGACTTGAGCTGGACCGTCTAGTGACCTCGAAAGGAGTGCGAATGTTGGACTTCATTGACCAATTTATTAACAGGGCCGACCCCACTGTTTCTTATGTTGTTAGGCGAAGGGCCTTTGGATTTTGCTTGTTGCATGTGTATGTCCTCCAAGGGCATGTTGATGAAGACTTGAGAGGTGATCCTCGTCTTTTGGGCCTTGTTGAGCAAATAGAGCTGCGCAGGAGCCCATCTTGTTTATGCTTAGGAGAGATCTTGTTGGGCTTGGATAATAGGGAAGCCAACCGTGACCTACCGTATTTGGGAAGTCCCGTTATCTTGCAGGTAAAAGAACATATTCTTCTTTTTTTGTTTTTTTCTTTTCGTTCATTTTTTTTTCGTTTTTTTTGTTTTGCTTTTTTTTGTTTTTGTTTTTTTTCCATTTTTTTTTTTTTTTGATGTCTCATACCCGCTTTTGGTAGGTCTAGCTTATGGAACGGCTTCGATTGATCGAGCCCCCAGTTCATGTTCCTTCTTATCATGCTCGTTCGATTGCAATGAGGACCAGGTTGTACATGGTGGACTTCACTCGAGTCTGCGATTACTGGAAGAATAAACTGAAGAGTGATGATGGCCCCTTGATTAGGTAGATTGTACCATGGTGGCACCTCAAATCTGTCACTAGAGTGTCTTCTTTGGATCCTACCCGATCTGTGCGCATTCCTAGCTTGGAATTCATGGTGTGCATTTTCCCGGAAAGGCTGATGAGATAGGTTGGACTAAAACAGACGATCCCAAAGCTTGATACCGTCCCGCAGACCGCTGTGGCACTTACTACTGACAGTCGAAGGGAGTGGGCCATTAAATGGGCCCAAAGAAACATGTGGTTCTTGAACTCTTCTGCTAATGCCTTATGGGTGTCGGATTCTTATCTGCGATGGAGGAAAGCTACTACTCCGAAAGAGCGCGAGAGATTGAGGAAGCGCGAGTCCGTTGACTACAAGGTGCGCGAGGTGGAAAAGGAGAAAGAGAAACATCTGACCGAAGGAGAAGAAGAAGCCGGGTTTCGAGTTGTTCATCCTTCGAAGAAACCGAAGACTTCTCCTGTCGTGGAGATGGTGATGGGCAAGAATGGTAAGGCTAGGCCTCGAGAAAGACCGTTGGTGATTAGGTCTGAAGTGGCGCAAGAGCGTCCGGCTCGAGGTCGTGACAAGAAATATGACAAGAATGACAAGGGCAAAGGGAAGATGGAGGAATAGCCCTAGTTTTTATTATTATTTATTATTATTATTATTATTGTTGTTGTAATAAAAAGGTGGGGTTTTTAGAATCCTAGCCTATTTTATTTATTATTATGTGGCGTATTATTATTAGAAAAAGGATGAAATAAAAAGGTTAAATGGTTATGAAACCGTTGTGATTTTCTATCTATTATTCTTGTCGAATTCCAAATGCAATGCAAATGTCCTTCTATTTACATTTTAAAATAATGGGTTGTATCCTGTGAAGGATTGCCTACGTATTCATTAAAAAATGAAATAAAACCCTTGCGCGTAGTTCGAGTAAATGTAAAAGAATAATTGTTCTAAGCAAGAGCTTGTAATGAAATTAGAAAATAAGCATGAGCTTTTGCTTACTCTGAAGGTGCAGTTTAGTTTATTTGATGATATGAGGATGACAAGTTTGTCAAAATGCAAGAGCAGAGTGACATTAGCTTATTTCAGCTTGGCCAGGGGCCGTTTATTTAGTGCCACAAGAGCGACACGTGAGGTTACGCGAGGCGCATTTTTATTCCTATTCTAGGCATAGTATCGTTTCAATTGGTCAAGGTTTGTCGGGTTGGAAAACTCATTCCCATCTAGGTCTGTGATTCTAACCGCACCCCCTGGAAGTATGGATTTGACTAGGAATGGCCCGGCCCAATTAGGTTTGAATTTTCCCCGTGGGTCAACAGGTAAAAGAGCTCTAACCGATTTAAGTACTAAGTCTCCTTCTTTGATATTCCTGGGCCTAACCCTTTTGTTGAAAGCGCGTTTGATACGTGCTTGATATGTTTGGACATTGTGAAAGGCGCGTAGCCTACGTTCATCCAGGAGGATGAGTTCTTCATATCTATCCCTCTTCCAGTCGGCTTCTGGGATTTGACTTTCGAGCAAGATACGCAAGGATGGTATCTCTAACTCGACTGGTTGTACAGCTTCTATGCCGTAAGTCAAATAAAAAGGAGTGGCCCCAGTGGGCGTCCTAACAGATGTGCGATATCCCCACAAAGCAAAGGGTATCTTGCTTGGCCAATCTCGATAGTTGTCAATCATTTTCTTGAGAATTGTGACAACGTTCTTGTTTGTTTTTTACCGCGCCATTAGTCTGTGGTCTATATGGCGAAGAGTGGTGATGTCTAATTTTGTACTTGGCTAGCAATTGTTCAGTCTCAGCTTGGAAATGTGATCCATTATCACTAATGATCTCATGTGGGCAACCGTATCGACAGATGATATTGTTTTGTATGAATTTTTCCACGTTTTTAGCCGTATGACTAGTGTAGGAAGCCGCTTCTACCCATTTGGTGAAATAGTCAATTACCACTAGGATGAAACAATGACCTCCTGTTCCGGCTGGAGTTATCTTCCCGATTATGTCGATTCCCCAGGCAAAAAATGGCCAAGGAGATGTCATTGTATAGAGCAATGAAGGAGGGACATGTTGTACATTCCCGAAGATTTGGCAATTGTGGCAATGTCTTATGTATTTGATGCAATCGGATTCCATTGTGGTCCAATAGTACCCCAGACGTGTGATTTTCTTTGCCATCATGGGCCCACTCATGTGAGGACCGCATTCTCCATCGTGGACTTCTTCCATCACTTTCCGCGCCTGTGAATGATCAAGGCAACATAGGATTACACCAAGAGGTGTTCTTTTGTATAACTCTCCTTGCATGAGAACGTATTGGGAAGCTAGTAGGCGTACAGCACGTTGTCCCCTCTTGTCCATATCCGGTGGATAGGTACCGTTGAGCTTGAAATTTATGATTGCTTGGAACCAGGTTTCCTGTGCGATTTCCTCTTCGTCGGTGATTTGGTGGACATAAGCTGGCTCTGACCGTCGTTCGATACATAAAGGCATTTCCACCATGTCGTCTGGCATATTAATCAAAGATGCGAGTTTTGCAAGAGCATCCGCAAATTGATTTTCTTCCCGAGGTAGGTGTAGATATGTCACGTGATCAAAGAATTGAGCAACTTGGTCTATTCTGGCTTGATAAGGTGCTAGGCTTTCGCTTCGGATTTTCCAAGATCCCGTAACTTGGTTGATGATCAGGGATGAATCCCCATGTACTCGGAGGTTTTTAATGCCTAAGCTCACTGCCGCTTGTAGTCCAATGAGACAAGCTTCGTATTCTGCAGCGTTGTTTGTCACCTCGAAGTCGAGTTTGACAGAGATTGGTGTATGCTCACCTTCAGTAGAAATGAGCAACACTCCTATTCCAAATCCCCTTAAGTTTGATGCTCCATCAAAGTAAAGGTCCCAGGAGTCTACATCAGTTTGGAGTATATCCTCGTCTGGAAATGACCAAGTGTCTATTGTTTGTGCGTCATTGATGGGATTCTCTGCGAAGAATTCGGCGACGGCGCGTCCTTTTATTACTTTCAGAGGCACATACTTGAGATCGAACTCTGAGAGCATCAAAGTCCATCTTGCTAGACGTCCGTTGAGGATGGGTTTTTCGAAGAGGTATTTGACTGGATCCATTTTGGAGTATATTTTGACGGAGTAGCTAAGCATGTAATGGCGTAGCTTCTTCGTTGCCCACACAAGAGCGAGGCATGTCTTTTCGAGTTGTGAGTATTTGCACTCGTACTCCAAGAACTTCTTACTAAGGTAGTAGATAGCCCTTTCTTCACTTCCTACAGTTTGGGCTAGCATGGCACCCATGGTCGCTTTTGATTCTTGTGAGATATAAACCAAGAGGTTGATCTCGTTGAGGTGGCATGAGCACTGGTGGTTTAGCCAATATCTCCTTTATTCGATCAAATGCCTTTTGACAATCATCATCCCACATGGTGTGATCCGTTTTCTTGAGCTTCTTGAAGATAGGCTCGCAAATCATGGTGAGTTTCGATATGAATCGACTTATATATTGCACTTTTGACTTCTTTTTCAGTTTGAGGTTGTGGCATTTCGATCAGAGCCTTGATCTTAGAAGGGTCTATTTCTATACCTCGTTGACTAACGACGTATCCCAGGAGTTTGCCAGATGTTACTCCTAATGTGCACTTCTGAGGATTGAGTCTCATGTTATACTTTCGTAGCCTTGGGAAAAATTTGCGAAGGTTCGCAATATACCCTTCTCTATCCTTGGACTTGACAATCATGTCGTCTACGTATACCTCAACTTCTTTGTGCATCATGTCATGTAAGAGTGTATTTGCGGTGCGTTGATATGTAGCTCAAGCGTTGATTAACCCAAACGGCATTACCGTATAGCAATAGGTTCCTCATTGAGTGACAAAGGCGGTCTTATGCATGTCTTCTATGGCCATCTTGATTTGGTTATAACCCGCATACCCATCCATGAAGGATAGTAATTTGTGGTCTGCAGTATTGTCCACCAATATGTCGATCTGTGGTAGAGGGAAGTCATCTTTAGGGCTTGCTTTGTTTAAATCCTTAAAATCAACACAAACACGGATTCTCCCATCCTTTTTGGGTACAGGTACTATGTTGGCTACCCAGTCAGAATACTCGGAAACTTTGATGAACCTGGCTTTGAATTGCTTATCAACTTCTTCCTTAATCTTGAGAGCCCATTCCGTTCTCATTCGGCGAAGCTTCTGTTTCACAGGCTTGAAACTTGGCTTAATCGGAATTCTATGCTCGGCGATATCCCTGTCAATCCCTGGGATGTCCTTGTAGGACCAAGTGAAGACGTCTTTGAACTCGTTTAGGAGGTCTATGAAATCGGCCCTTTAGGTAGAGCTCAAGGTAGTCCTTATCCTAAGTTCTTGGGGTTCTAGTTCGGTTCCTACATTGATGGGTTCGGTGTCCTCTATTACTGGTCCCCCTTCCCCTTCCTGTAGTATTTCTTTGGCTATGTAGGGAGGTATTTCAATTGAGTCTGGTCTTTGTCATCCTCGCATCATCATAAATGAATGCACTCAAGATAACACAAAGAGTAAGCAGAACCTGATTTATTCATATTAAAGTTTGAGAAAAGTTGAAACAAAGAAGCCATCTGATCTGTGGTCAGCGGCGGTAAAGGGACAGTGGTTGGGACATTTCCTGAACTACTGTTACAACTCGAGGCTAAGCTAGGAGAAACAAAGGGAATGGGGATGACGATAGGAGGAGACTCCCTAGTGACTTCTCTAGACTCTGACTCTGACTCCGACTCCGACTCTGACTCGAATTCATCGTCTTCTGGTTCTCCTTTGAACATCTCTCCTTCTCCGGAGGTGAGCTTGAAGAGTCTTCCTTGATTGTTGGCCCACTTGATTGATTTTCTCCATCCTTTCTGTTGATTCGCGTTTGTTTTTGTGATTAACGCGGTAGGGTTGAAGTGATCGTCTTGAAGTATCATGGTAATGATCTCATCCTGCGCGGCTCTAACAAATCGATCCTCTCCAAACAATAGACTAACAGCTTGTTCATCTAAGCAAGGTAATTGACGGGCTTTGACGGTAGGAACCATTTCTGGAGGGATGAAGTAGCAATCGTGAAAGATCTCGATTCCGGCTAGCTTCCTCTCGAGATAGTGCCAAGGTTCGGGAAATCCGTGAAAGAGTTCTAGGCTTCCTTCCTTAACGAAGTATCCGTTTAGGGTAGGGAGATAGGGTCGCATTTGGACTGCTACGTACTTACGGTTTTGAACTTGAGCAAGCATCTCGAGAACTTCCTCTTTAGTGGGTTTGTACCCTAGTCCAAGTGGTGTCCTTTTTGAGTTGCCTTCCTTGTATGGTGCGAAGGTGTTTCTTCGGATAGGGTTTAACGGCATTCCTGAGAAGTATCCCTGGGATTTGAGTATGTGGTTGACCACCAAGTTGGAGTAGGGATCGTAGTATAAGGGTGCCAATTCACTTTCTATGACATTTATGCTTTGGAAGCCCCCAAGTTCGTATACTCGATCCACAAGGACTTGATTGTTTGACTTCTTTTCGATTATTGCCTTGATGGGTGACGAAGTGATCGTCACCACTTTGCCATTTAGTGGGATCTTGATCTTTTGATGAAGGGTGGATGTCACCGCCTTGGAAGCGTGAATCCAAGGTCTTCCTAGAAGTATGTTGAAGGAAGCTTCAATGTCCACTTTTTGGAAGTTAACTTTTCGCTCAATTGGCCCTGTGGCTATGGTGAGGTTAACGAGTCCGACTACCTTTCGTCTTGTACCATCGTATGCGCGAACACCTTGATTGGTTGGGGTCAAATCCGACTCTTTCATGCCTAATTTGTATGCCGTTTTATGGGGTATGACGTTGACCGCGGAGCCATCATCTACCAAGGTCATTGGCACGTTCTTCTTTAGACAAACGACCGTGATGTAAAGAGCTAAGTTGTGACTAGCGCCAAAAGGTGGCAAATCTTTGTCTGAGAAAGTAATAGGATTACTTAACTTTGGTGATTCTTGGAATACCAAGTTGACTACATCTTCGGGTGTGGAGTTATGTGCTACATTTAGTTTAGCCAAGGCTTGCAGTAAAGCTTGGCGATGTGGGAATGAGCTTGCAACCAATTGCCAGACTGAAAGATCAGCCTTTGTCTTCTGTAATTGCTTGAGCAAATGATCAGTGGAGTCATCTTCGTTATCATTTGGCGTGACAACGTTGGTTGGACCATTTTGAGTAGTGCTTTGATATGGACGCCCCGAACGAGTTAGGTGGTCCACATCTTGGTCTTCGCCATTTTGGACTATTTCTTTGACTAGGGAGTTTTCAATGAGATACTCGTCCTCATCGTCATCGGCCCATACTCCATTGATTGTAGCTAGTCCTCTCATTCTCATGATTTCGTCTTCTAGTCGTGTGATTTGGTCGACTAGTTTATCAACCACGGCGACTATTTCTTGCATAGTAGCATTTTGAGAGAAGATTAGTGGCACATGCTCCTTAGGTGTTGCGTTGAGATCATGTAAAGTTGTTACCACATTTTCTAATTCCCAAACTTGTCTATTCACACTCCTTGCCCATGTGATGAAATCGGAAATGGTAGGGGAGATAGTAGAGTAGAACCCTTCATTCTCAATCGCGTGGATCTCATCTTCAATTGGAGAAATGAGGTGTGAACAATCAAAGGTAGATTCTTCACTTGTGATCAATAGAATCCCAAGAAGGTTTTGAGTGTTGTTGGGTTTACCTCCCGGCGGTATTGGTAGTCGACCATCTTCAATCATGTCTTGAAGCACATTTTTCAATTTGTAGCATTTTTCTGTGTCATGCCCCTTGCCCCTATGATATTCACAGTACGAGTTCTCGTCCTAGAACTTGAATTTCTTTTCGGGTTTGGGAGTAGGTCCTATGGGTTGGAGTTTGCCTTGCTTCATTAACCTCTTAAGAGCGTTGGAGTAAGTATCCCCAAGGTTTGTGAATTTCCTTGGTGGGGTACTTTTCTTGGATGGCTCAAGAAGGTTAACTTCATCGGTCTTGCTAGTGGAGCCGTATGAACGACTTGTTGAGCCTTGATATCCTCGACCTACCGTTTTGGACAAGAGCCCTTTACGGATGTCATCTTCTATCCTTATTCCTAGTACGGTTAAGTCCTTGAAAGTTTTGATGTTTTGATATCTCAAATGATTGGCATAGATGGGTTTGAGATTATCTACGAACTTTTCCACAAGGGTAGCCTCATCTGGGCGTTCAACTAGTTGGGTACTAGTCTTCCTCCACCTACTTAGGAAGTCGGTGAATCCTTCTTTGTCATTTTGGGTAAGAACCTCTAGAGTGCGCATGTTAACTTGGATCTCGGCATTATCCGCATATTGTTTAGCAAACTCGATCGCGGCATCTTCCCAAGTAGCGATCTTCTTGTGTTCTAAAGAGTAGAACCATTTCTTTGGGATGGTGTCAAGAGATGAAGGAAAGATCCTTAAGAACATCTCGGGTTTGATGCCTTTGATAGACATGTAATCCTTGAAGGCACGGATGTGGTTCAAAGGGTTCTCGTGCCCCTTGAATTTAGGGATATCCGTCATATTGAAGTTGGTTGGCAATTTGGAATTGACGGCCTCATACTTGCGGTTGTTCTCCCTATAAATGTCATCCCCTTTAAGGTACATAAATTGCTCCTCTAAGTATTGGAGTCTTTTCTCGGCTACAGTCATTCCCATGAGAGGATTTTCGTCCTTGGATTCACTCGCGAAGTCACCCACTACTTCACTCTCATGAGGAGGCAATCTCCCCTCTACGGCATAGATCCGGCCCTCGATGGTGTCAAGGCGATCATACACTTGGTCTTGAGTAACTTGGATCTGTGCTAGTGCGGCTAGGATTCGATCATTACCATCTTGAAGTTGGTTGAGGTTCGTGTCACTGGTTCCAGGCATCTTGAAAACAAAACACGATCGACCATTCTAAGATACTTGCAAAGAGAAGAAATGTTTTGACTCTTGAAGTGGGGTGTGTGCCACTTGTGTTGAGTGAGTTTTGAAGGAAAGACAAAGTTTTGAAAATGTATATCCTAGTCAACTATAGTGTAGTTGTAGGAGTGGACTCGAAGTGAGGTTTTGAAATGGGCTTGGGCCCGAATTTTAACTCGACAAACGGACAGAGTTTTGACTGGGTTTTGCGCTAATCAAAGGCCTCTTTTTTTTTGGAAATTTCTGTTTAAAAAAAGGGTTTTGATTTTTTTTTACAAAAATCGTCATGGTTTCGTTTAGAAATGGTGATCACGTAAGGTACAAACATTCATACAAGCATTATAACGGGATGCTGAGTGCATTTAAAAGGGTTTTGGTTTAAAGGGTGGGTTGCCATACCGAAAAATCAAACCCGAAGTTTGTGGAGAGGCTCGTACCAAACAAGAGTAAGGCCGATTCCTAGTCCATTTCCTCAAGTACTGAAAGTCCTTGATACAAACAAGAGTAAGCATCATGGTATGGATGACGTCAATCGCTATCCATCCTTAGGCCCAAATAAGAATTAGGACCGTTTAGACGGGACGATTGGTCGAATGGGTTGGGTTGGGTTGGGCCTAGGAAGGCCGAATAAAACGGTCTAGGAAGACCGAGTTATGAAAACCGACAATTGTCTTGTACAAATTATTTCCTAACCTTGTTCAAGTTTCACCCTTGGCTACACGTAAGTGTATTATCCCCAACGGAGTCGCCAAACTGTGGACAACGGGGGCCCACGGGGGCGCTTGGGAGGAAGAGAACAAGCGTTTGCATTTGTTGGAGTCGCCACCAATTTTATGGGAAATTGGAACCGTTCGAATACCTCGTGTCATGTCAAGACACAAAGTAGAGACATGAACACTAAGCAATCGTTACCCTTAGCATTCTATGTCTAGAATGACTCTCGTGGATGCCAATGAACACGGGTGTTCACAGAGATCTGGAGTAAGGGGTGAGGGTACGTATTAGGAAGCTCTTTTGATCGAACACCTAATCCCGCCCGCCTCGATAGCGGCCTCTACTAATGATTAGGGACATCATCTATACTCGATATATCGTCGATTATATGCATGCAATGCAACATCCAAGTTTTAATCCTAACATGTGAAGAATTAGACTAAGTCGGTGGACACGTAATTTAGCATACAATTAATGTCGAAGTAGGATTTAATGCTCAATTACATGTGAAGGCATGCAAATGATACAAGAAATATGATAAATAAATAAAAAGAAAATTACAATAATGAAAATTACAACAATTACATCGGGTTTATCGATTTATGTCGAAAATACCTTTAAAACGGATGATTTGAGAAAAAGAATAAAAGAAAGAATTAACGAACAGATCAGTGGGTGATAATACGATTAATAGTCAATTATACGTGAGCTAATTAAACTAGGTCAAGGAACGGAGTTCGAGACGAACTCAACCTGAACAGCGCAGAGATCGCGTCCTTTGGAAGAGGCGCAAAGCAGATTCTTTGCGTCTTTCAAGGGTGAGTTCTGGCTGTGAAGCCGGAACTGCAAATCGTTAATGTAAATTGGTGAATTTAATGGTTGATTAATATATTTACTCGGATGAAAGTGATTAATAGGTTATTTACATGTGATTAATGGTCATAAAAGCAATAAAACATGGATGAGACGGATGCAAACGGATTATTTACATGTTTACAAGGTTAAAAGGGTTAATTAACAAATTAAACTAATTAGGCTAAATACGATGAATCAATGACGAATATATGATGGTGACGATAAATAACAGATGCAAATATGTCAATGATGAATTCCAGAGACTCAATATTGATGAATTGAATCTCTAAAACCCGAATTGATTTTAATGACGAAAACCCGCAAATATGAGTTACTTGGGATTTAAGTCGGATTTAATGATGAATTATACGTATTAATGATGATAAATAACATACATGTGAGATGATTATGTTAATATACCAAAGAATTAAAGAAAACAAACGAAAACGAATAAAGAGGACGAATTACAGAGATTTAGGAAGAAGAAAGGAAGCGAGAATGCGGCGGCCTCACGAAGAGGCGCAGCAGAATCGCGCTCCTTCAAGAGGCGCGCGATTGCTGCGTCCTTTCTCGACGGTTTGTCTTCTGGAAATCCGTAAAAAGGGGTTTTGAAGCACGGTTTTAGAAATCGGTTTTAAGAGATGTTTTCGACATAAACCTTACATTAATGATGATACAAAAGTAAAGAACAATAAATAAAAAAGGATTTACACCCTCAGACTTACATGTTTGACGAAACGAGAAGAACTAAGTTATCGATTAGTGATGCTCGACTCGAATGTAGACGAAAGTGCCCTCGTAAGAGGAAAAACGATTAGATTAATTAAGTTGATTGATGTGGAGTTGGTCAAATTGGGTTGTCATGCAAACGAGGCTGGTACTCAGAAAGATCCGAGCTTACGTGGTCGAATGTTCAAGCACGTAGACGCCAAAAAGTAAGAACAAAGGTCTAGAATGCAAAGGGAGAAGAGAAGGGCGGACACTCGCGTGAGAAATATGAGGGGCGAAGGCTCCTATTTATACTAATCACGTGAAGGAATTAGGGTTTCGGAGAGTCTTTGGAAGTGAATCTCGGAAAGATATGAAAAAGATACGAGAAATACGCAGAAAAGGACCTGGGAAGAGGCGCAGCGATCATCTGCGTCTCTTGGAAGAGGCGCAAAGACACTGCCGCGTCTGTTCCCAAGTGGTTTCCACCTGCGGAAGAAAGATTTCCGTGTTTAAGTTATAGAAGGACGGAATAATTTGGTTTTCCTTAATATCTTGTATGAATATTTCGGGAAATTGTTTACCAAATAATAAAGATTGTGAAATAATTATAAAATATGGAATAGAAATATCCTAACATTCCAACATTCGACTCGGGATTTAACGATTATCGAAAAATGGAGACGGTTTTAGGCCCGACTCCAAATGTACTCTAATTATCACAAAACGACCGTATCGGCACGTAGATGACAACTAAAAGGTAGACATTAATATTTGAGCAATCACTTGACGACTAACTTACGAACTGTCACAAATCGTTCCGCGTAGCAAACATGCGGCCCAATCATCACCGGGTGGTTTGCGAGAGGTGCAGAAATGAGGTATCTACACTATTGCAATCTCATACCTCTAACCCTACTCAGTACCACATTGATAAGTAGCATTTTAGTCGTATTTTACCCCGCATTTATACCTTATTCCGACTCGATTTTGTGTGCTTAATTGTCTAATAAGCTCATTTAATTACTAATTTATAATAATTAGTCGTATTAGTTTATAATTAATAATTAGTTGTATTAATATAAAATATCAATATTATTAGTATTATATTAATTTCATGTGCAGACAAGACGGGAAAGTGGGGCGGAAGAGCAAGACGGGATTATGAGAAGAAATGGCGGAGGTGAAAATAGGCTAAATAATGGAAAAATAAACTAAGTAAAGGAGCAGCTGTTAATTTCAGACGGTCTTTGCTGAGCTTTTACTACCACCTCCGGCCACCGTGGCAGCCACCACTCACCACCACTCACCACCCTCCACTTCCAACATCACATCCCAACTATCCACGACCACCATGGACCGCCACAACAGCCACCATGAACCCTTCTTCCACCCCTAGCCACAAACATACAATTATAACCATTTCATGCGACCATCTTTCAACCACCACCAAAGCCACCTCCAGCCACCTTGGGCGCCATTTTGATGTAAGGATTTGTCGTCGTTTCCCAATCAAAAACAATTTATAAAAGTTTCCTTGGTTAGCTTGGTTTCCTTGGTTTCCTTGGTAAAAGTTTTGATTACCTTGGTTCCCTTGGTTACCCCTATAATCTTGGTATGCTTGAGATTGGTTGGCAAAGTTTTGGTTGGATCCTTGGTTGTTGTTGAACGAGGGCCTAGGTGGATGGTTTGAGAAATTGTTAAATGCTTGGAAAGCATTCACCTCTTGCACATTGTTCCCATCAAAGTTGTTGTAATGATTATTTGCACATACTTCATAAGTGTGACCCATCCCTCCACATGACTCACATGTTGATCTTTGCATCACTTCCTCCATGGATGGTCCATGAGAAGTGGTAGTTTGATTCACTTGGTTCACTTGCTTCTTCTTACTCAACTCTTCAAGCTTTTTGGTGAGCATATCAAGCTTAGCATTAGTCTCCACATTCACTAAGAATTCGGGAGGGTGCTTGCTTCTTCTCAAGACATTCACTCTTGTGCCATAGTTTGCCTCGGAGTCCACCATTTTCTTGATTAGAGTCGTGCCCTCCTCTTCACCCAAATGATCGAATCCCCCTCCCGCGGAGGCATTCACCATTTCTTTTGTCCTTGGGAGCAAAGTTTGAAAGAAGGTTTGAGTCACGTACCAAGCCGGGATCCCATGATGAGGGCAACTAGCAAGTAGATCTAGGTACCTATCCCATGCCTCTCCTAGGGACTCTACTTCCTCTTGTTGAAAGGTATGAATTTCGTTCCGGAGCATAGCGGCCTTTGATGATGGATAATACTTCTCTAGGAACGCCTTGGCTAAGGCATCCCATGTAGTAAATGTGTCCGGAGGGTCTATGGTGTTGGAAGGGTGGATTTGCTTGGTTTATGGTTGCTTGAGAAGAGGTTCTAACCCTTGATATGGTCTTATTCCTTAAGGCTCTAAAAATCCTTTCGGGATCGGAGTCAAAGAGCAAAACTTGGTGGTTCCTCCTAGGCATACAACTTGACAAACCGTAAGACTCCTAATGCTTTTACATACTAGGGTAAGGCAAAAATTACACACACTCTACAAGAAGCACACAAACTACACAAACAAGCAAACAACATGTAAAGACTAGAGCTAGAAACTTCAACTAACTAAGCATAACCTAACGCCATCCCCGGCATCTTTGTGTTCGACACCCTAATTATACTACTTAATTTGGGTTCTTTATAAATTGTTTTTGATTGGGAAACGACGACAAATCCTTACATCAAAATGGCGCCATTTTGATATTGATGCGCTAGAGGTAGATCTGGCAACAAAGACTTGTACATGTAGGAAAGGGAATGTAATTGGAATCCCTTGTTCCCATGCAATTGCTTCTATTTTTTTATATTCATGCTGAAGCAGGATATTATATGCATCCCATGTACAAAATGGAGATTTACCTAAGAGTTTAAAACTCCTCAGCAGGTCCATGTCCAGGAGAAAGGCATTGGTCCAAAGTGGACATGTCCATAGTTCTCCCACCAATAAAGGTTGGACCTAGGGATGGCAGTGTCACCCTAACTCCGTGGATATCCATCCACCCGAAATTAAATTGATGGGACATGGATGATGATTTTTTATTTTTATTTTTTTGAAATTAGGGTGGGATATGGATACGGGTGAATTTAGGGTGGGATATGGATCATAATCTATTACCCGCTTAACCACCCGGTGGATATTCTAAATTAATGTTTATAATTAATTTTTTTTTTTAAAGTTAATAATTCTTTTGATTAAAAAAAAATTTATGACATTTGTATTTGATTTAAAATTGGTGTACTTGTACTCCAATATGTAAGATGATTTGTTTGGTGATGTACGCCTTTCAATTTTATCGTCTCAATTGTTTTTTTTTACGATATATTACTTAAATTTTATAAGCGTGAAAGTATCCAACGGATACCCGCTTCACCCGGTGGATATGGATATGGGTGGATGAAAAAAAATTAAGTGGATGAAGGTGGCATATGGATGACCATAAATTAAATGGATATGGATATGGCTCTACCACATCCATATCCGATCAATTGTCATCCCTAGTTGGACCAGGTCGACCTTGGAAGAAAAGAAGAAGATCCACCACATCCATATCCGACCAATTGTCATCCCTAGTTGGACCATGTCGACCTTGGAAGAAAAGAAGAGATCCACATGACGATCCCAAGAAGAAAGGAAAACTGACAAAACATGGCATTAAGATGAGTTTTTCTAGTTTTAGGTCAAAAGAACACAACAAAAAAAATGTCCTCAGAAGGATAGAGAGGTGCAACCACCTCCTAAAAGAGGGAGAGGGAGACCTAGGACTACAAATGTTGGATATAGAGAAAAGGAGGGATCATATCCACAAACCCATCATCATGTAGCAGTGGCCTTACCCACTAAAACAAGGAGGACTGGAAGGGTTATAAAATCTGGAAGAGAAGGGAGGGGTGGTCCAAAAAGAGGTACAAGAGGAGGAGGAAGAGGAAGGGTAATTGTTGTGTTACCCCTGATTTCTGTCAATTATGTTATCCATGTTTATCGTGTTTGATTTATGTGAATGCATTGTTAATTTGTACTTGCACGCACCAGAGGGCATTGGAGTGCTAATAGATGTTCACAAATGTGTCAGGCACTAACATTGGTCCTAGGAGCAGAATGGCAACTGGTGAAGGGAGCAGTCAACTTACAACAGAAGTATCATCAAACCATGTTTGAAGATAGTCTACTTAGCATTTGGTTTTAGTTAAAAATGGATTGAAATGTACGAAATTTTACTATTTCAATGCTTACTTGGATGTATTTTGAACACTACAACTGGTTAAAGTCTTTTGAACAATATAGCTTGAATGAGCCTTTTTATAAAAGCATGAATTTGGTACAACTCTTACAATATCATTCATTTAAATTACATTAAGATTTGGTACTACAACAACAAGACAACAACCTTCATATAATATTACAAAATTCATCAACATCAAATAAACTGATCTTAGAAGATCAATTGGTGAGTAATAGTCCAAAAGATTAATTGGCAGGGCTAGAGAGAGCAAAGGAATTCTGACTAGATAAGTTGATTATCCATATGGATAATCGTCCATGCATTCAATGCATCCTAGAAGATCAATTGGTGAGTAATAGTCTAAAGTTCTTGGTTAAAATATGCAAAGATATGATTAAAGATGGTAGATGGACGGTCGGATTAGAGCATTCCTAGTTTCCTACAGAGAGGCGAATCGTGCAAGCGACTGGTTCGTCAATTACGTGGTCAAATCTAGTACCATTTCAACTATTCTGGACTACCCTTCCTTCGATCTTCGGCCTATTCTTAGAGAAAACATTTTCGGGATGGCTATCCCCTGTCTAGTAACTAGAGTTTCAGGCCTCGCCCCTCATTTATACCAACAAAAAAAAACATCAAACAAACTGGAAAAAAAAAACAAGATATGAGTAATCCAATCATTGCATTTTTCCCCTTTACGGTGTCTCCTAATTTCAATTCTTTATGTCATCGTCTCTTCTTTCAATTTCATTCTTCAATTCAAAAATAAGAGATTTAATCAAAAAAAATGAGAGAGAAAACTAGAGAGAGAAAAGCTCTGATAACTTAACCTAAAAATTAACAAAAATGACGGCACTGAAACATTCACAAAATTGATTTACTCCATTAAATTCAGTGGCTAAATCAGCAGTAAAGTCTTCAAAAGCTTCTGTTATACAATCATCTGATGCATGTACCTCTAAAGATGGTACCTTGAATATTCTTTCGTCGACGGATACTGGAAAAACAAAATCCATTAATGCTATTCAGGGTATTCCTGTGTTGAATCTTAGTGAAGGAGAACCGGTGGTGAATGATGGATGGATGCTTCGCCAGGGTGGGAAGGATGTACCAGTAATGGAAACAATTATCGAAGTGGAGGATGTTTCTGATCTACTCTAGTTTACACATGATGACATCAAAACAGAGGTAGATTTCTGAAATAACTCTGTTATTTGTTACATTATGGGGGCTAATCCTCCTTGGGATATTGTTGAAAGCTACATCTATCGTGTTTGGGACCAATTTGGGATTGATAGGGTTTCTTTTCTAGATAATGGTGTTTTTATTATTAGACTCACTAAAATTGCTGGTAAGGAAGCCTTATTGAAATCTGGGTATTACATGTTTGATAATAAACCAATGATTATTAAACCGTGGGTTGTGGATATGGATTTAGTTAAAGAGAAAGTCGTTGTGGTTCCTGTATGGGTTAAACTATATGGAATTCCTCTGAAGTTTTGGGGGAAGTGTTTATCTAAGATTGCGGACTTGGATGGTAAGTATGTTAAGATGGACGTTGAGACACATGATAAGGTTCGTCTGAGTTATGCTCGGGTTATGGTGGAATTGCCTATGGATCAGATGTTACCTGAGAAAGTGAAGTTTTTAAATGAATATGGGCAAGTGGTGTGTGTGACTATAGATTATGAGTGGAGGCCTATTTCCTGTACTAGTTGTAATGGGATAGGTCATGACTCTACCCCATGTAAGAAACCTGGTAGGAAGAGGGGTAAGAGTAGTACTCAATTTCCTATGTCAAAGCCTAAACCTCAACAGAAACAAGAATGGAGGCCTATTCTGAAACCTCAGACTGCATCTGCTGGTATTTTGACTCCCATTCTCTTATTCCTACTAATTTTCCTCCTCTGGCTATGATTAGATCTACTCCTGCAGTTAGGTCTACACCAGCTAAGCAGATAATGAGACTTAATAGACAAGAGGGAATGGTTGGGGTGAGGTTATCTGGCAAGTTTAGTACATATACTTTTATGGATGGACTAAATAACACTACTACTCCTCAGGGGACGGTAGTAGAGAGTGGAAAGGATCCCACTGTTAACAATATCAATGCATAGTATTGGATTTTGGAATGTTAGGGGTCTCAATGACCTGAATAAGCAGAGAGTGGTGAAATGGTTTATGCACAATAATGGGGTTAGTTTGTTTGGTCTGCTTGAAACTAAACTAAAACCTGGGACATTGTTGAAAAGGGATACCTCTATTTATGATGGTTGGAGTGTCTCCACTACTTGCAGCAGTTGGCATAAGGGTGGTAGAATATGGATTATGTAGAAGCCTGGTTTTTTTTATATTCAATTTCTCTTATAGTGCACAACATATTCATATGTTAGTGCATTCTCAAACTGGTGGGAAGAAGTTTTATCTTAGTATGATATATGCTTTTAATGGGTTGTGTAAGAGAGTTGAGTTGTGGAATTTACTAAAGGGGATTTCTGTAGGGTGTACTAACCCTTGGTTATGGCTTGGGGATTTTAATACAGTTCTATCTCATGTTGAGAGATTGGGTGGAAACACTTCTAATGCAGAGATGGAGCATTTTCAAGATTGTGTCTCTATTTGTGGTATGGAGGACATTCATGCTACTGG
This sequence comes from Silene latifolia, assembly GCF_048544455.1. Taxonomy (NCBI): domain Eukaryota; kingdom Viridiplantae; phylum Streptophyta; class Magnoliopsida; order Caryophyllales; family Caryophyllaceae; genus Silene; species Silene latifolia. The sequence continues at coordinate 94,506,077 of NC_133537.1, read as the reverse complement.
AGCTCTATTTACCTGGTCTAATAAACAGGAACCATCTGATAGGGTGTATAGTATATTGGATAGAGCTATGGGGAATCAGGAGTGGTTGGACACGTTTGGGGACAGTATTGCTCATTTTTACCCTGGGGGGCTTTTTTATCATTGTCCATGTACTATCATGGGCAGGAGTGCTTAGATTGGAGGAAGGAAAAGCTTTAAATACTTTAACAAGTGGGGTACTGCACCTAATTTCAAGGAATTTGTTGGAAAAGTTTGGGTTATAGGTTATAGAGGTACCAAAATGTTTTCTGAAATAAAAAAAACTTAAAGCTCTTAAGCCTGTTTTGAAATGTTTGAATAAAGAGTGCTTCTCTAATATTGAGAATAATACCAGTATTACAAGTATTGCCATGGAGAATATTCAAAAGGCACTAGTTGATAAACCTGATGATGTTGAGCTATTGCAGCAGGAGATGGATTTGGCTCATGATCTTAAGAAATTGATTTCAGCAAGGGATAGTTTCTTAATATAGAAGGCAAAGGTGCAATGGTCTATAGAGAGGGATCTTAATACTTCCTATTTTCATCATGCAATCAAGAAAAGAATGATGCTCAACAAGGTATTTCAAATTGAGGATAAAGATGGAGTGATTTGTACTAAAGGTGATATTATCCGAGCAGCATTCTTGGGCTATTATCAAGACTTGCTTGGTTCTCATACACTTACTGATGATGTTAACATGAATGTTGTAAGGAAATGGGCTTGCTGTAATGAGACTCATTGGACTATCCTAGCTAGGCCTGAGGAGTTATCAAGAGGATAGAGGTTATCTGTAGGAACTTTTTATGGAGTGGAGAGACAAAATATAACAGAGCACCTCTGGTTTCTTGGCACAATATTTGTTGCAGTAAAAAAGAGGGTGGTCTGGGTATAAAGGATGCTGGGGTGTGGAATGTGGCAAGTGTGGTAAACTTGTTCACTGGTGGTATACAAAAGCTGAGAGGTTGTGGGTTTTGTGGATAGATAATGTTTATTTGAAAGGTGCAAGTTGGGACTCATATCAACCTCCTCTTAATTCCAATTGGAACTGGAGGAATATATGTAGAGTTAAAGGTGTGTTAGTTGGTGGTTTTCAGGGTAATCATTGGAGGGCTTCACCTGGTGGTTATTCTGTAGGAGCTGGATATTTTTGTATGCAGGATCACCCCCCCCCCCCCCCCCCCCCCCCCCACCCCACCCCTTTCTATTGGTATAAAGATAAGTGGGATACTTGGATTATGTCTAAACATGCTTTTATTGGATGGTTAATTCAGAAACAGGCATAGCTTCATCAGATTAGTTTGTGTTTGACTGATAGATGTGTTTTGTGTGAATTGGGGGAGGAGACTCATGAACACCTATTTGGTGACTGTGTTTATAGCTCTAGGATTATTGCTGGTATAGAGCAGTGGCTTCATCTGAAAATTGCTGGTCCATTTACCTCATACTCGAAGATGCAGAAGAAGGTGTGGAGAATGGCAAAGATGTCTACATGGTATACAATTTGGTTAGAAAGGAACTCATGTCGTCTGGAATTTATGGTCAGAAGACCTGAACGGGTGATCTCAGTGATAAAGCAGTAGCTGCATATTAGAATTATGCAAAAATTGGGCAATACTGTCCAGCAATGTGATTGTAACTGGCTAAGTTTGATTCATATTAGATGCAATTTATGTCATTAGCAGTTAGATGATGAATATATATGGAGAACTTGATCTAATCTTTTGATGATATAATACAAATGCTCACATGTTACCCAAAAAAAAATCATTCTTCAATTTCAATTTATGAATGTTCTCTTCCAAAATCCTCTTTTTCTCCAACATATCCATTTGCAGACCACTATCTTGCCGCACATTCTCGAACAACAGTTCATCTTCTAACTCAAAGAACCCACATGAATTATACTAAAAAATTGATGCAACACAATTTCTCAAATCAAATAACTAATCTTTTCAAAGATAAGAAAATTATCTACAAAAAAGAGATACTTAGGATAAAGTATAGTCTATCTATATCTATATCTATCTATATCTATATGAGAGCTATTATTCAAAGGAAAAATGATGAATAAAAAAACAATACATACCCAAATAAAACAGGAGTACTTTTGAAAGTTTCTGAAATCCTAAAAAAAATTTATGAACCTAAATACAATTAGTCATTCATATTCAATTAGTGTTGTCAATCTTGTAGTTAGTTTATAATATAGTATTGAGTGGAATGGAGGGAGTATTAATTTATGCAATTCTAGTATTTTCTTCTTCATATAGTCTTCTTTCTCCAATGAAATATCCCTACAAAAACAAAAACAAAAACAAAAACAAAAACCACTGAGTGATTAATAACAAACAAAAGGGTGGAATTTGATTTATGTAATATTAACCTTATCGTTATTAATTTAAGTTTTCCCGTAAATAATGAAAAAAAGAGGGCATTGAATCATAAAGATGTAAATGTATTTACCTTTGAATAGCACAACTCCACAAATCTTGATAGCCCCTAAATGGAACAAGACAACATATATGAGAAGGTTAAAAATGTGAAGAGTACTTCATAACCAATGGAACTTAAAAATAAATAAATAAAATTATTAATTTAAAACCTTAATACACTTACCTTGATGCTGATAAAATGATAAGAAAGATTATTGACACAAATTTATAATTCTTTTGGCGATGGGGGCAAAAAGATATTGGCTTATTTTGGCTCACAAATGTTGTCTTCCATCAAACATTTATAGCCAAATGAGGATGCGTTTTATGACTTTTGGCATCTTTTTTTATTATTATCAAATTTAATATATACATAAATATGTAGCAAAGTTTTATGACTTTTGAGCATTCTTTTTCATTATTAGCAAATTTAATATAGACATAAATATAGAGTAAGGAGAAATGAAATGTAAAAGGTTTGCTTTAATTTTTTTTTTCTTTTTTTTTTTACAAAATCCACATTGCATGAGAATTGTTTAGAGAGTTATCTTACGAAACTAAAAGATGGTAGATATTTTGCCTTGTTTTTTATTTATAAATTATATTTATAGATTTATATATGTATCCAGGTAATGAAATTGAGCAAGTTTATTGCAATAAGATTTAAGAGGGAATTACACATATAAACAGTATAAAATTAGAGTGATGTGAATTTTTATTTCTCGTTTAACCTATTCTAGTTTGAAAAATTAAAAGGTCAATGTTTAATGTTAAGTATTTTGTTATATGCCCTTAATCTTTACAAAGTCTTTATTATTTTATAAACGGCGTAAAATTAGAATTATGTGATATTTATCTGTTGCTTAGAATATTCTAACAGTAAAGTAGAAATTTAAAATTTAGTATGAATTTTATTTGATTTTTAATTATTGTTTAATTTATTTAGAAATTAAAAAGGCCAAATTTTAATATTTGTTATGCTATTTGCATTTAATGTTTTAGATTTTTTTTGTCTCGCAAATTTTGTCATCCATCAAAAATATATAAAAAATTGAGGATATTTTTTATGACTTTTGAACATCCTTTTTCATTATTATCAAATTTAATATAGGCATAAATATGGAGTAAAGTTCATGACTTTTGAGCATCATTTTTTTCATTACTATGACATAAATATTATAATAAATATTTGTGTTGATTATGTTCTAAATTATGCATAAAGATAATATTTTTTGTGAGACCGTTCTTTTGTATGACCGCAATATTTTCTCAATTTTTAAGTCACAAATACTTAAACTATTTTTAAGTTGATCCCAAAAATTTGTAAATATTACTTTGTAGGGTAATTTAGTTACTTGTAATGGTCTCATTCAAAATAAACAGTGTTATATTAGAAATAGTCAAAGTTTCGGTGTTCATGTGGTATTTTTTTTATTATAGAAAATTATTTATAATTGATATACACCTCCCCAAATAGGTTTTTACTTTTTTTGGTGGGGCATTAACTCAATTATCATTCAGTGTGTGTTTTTTTTAGTAAGAATTATCCGTCAATACGTCACTATTGTATTGTAATTTGTCACTAAGCAAATATTATATAATCAAATACAAAATACAAATTAATTGTAAAAATGGCTCATGGAATAAAATTTAATGTTTTATGTAGTCTTTTAAACTATATTGTATAGATTGATAATATGTGGATTATAATATTGTCATGTCACATTTAATTTGCCATGTCACATTTAATTTTGCCTTGTCACATTTGTCATGTCACATTTAACTTAACATGTCACATTAACCTTTTAATTATATTGTATAGATAGATAGATGTATTTCTGCATTTTGTAATAATACATATCATTTAAAATAAATATTTTATCAAATTTGTTTGGTATGTACAAATTAATGAAACTGAACACATATATAAACAACAAATGAATTCCAAATTGCCATTACCACTAACCGGGCACAAATAAATTACTTGCTTTCAAGTGGCCGCCGCCATATCCCCCCACTAATGCAAAAAATAAATCCTTGTATTAGATGACATAGGTTAAGGAGATTGTGTTAAAAGTTTTTGTTTCAATAGAAGTAAGATTTTAACATGGTACCCATATAATTTTAGAAATAACATGAAGAAGAAAAAGTTGCTAGATTTGGTAAGTTGCTTAGATTTGGTGTGAGTTTGTTTTAAGTGAATCATTTTAGTCTTTTATAAAATGGCTGCGTTGTTATAGATCATCATCATTTCATCATTTACTATATTAAAGCAACATCCACTAACCGCTCTTTTTGAATAAAATGTCGACGTGTCGCAATTACATCCATCGACCGTATATGATACCGTATATGTACACGGTAAATACGTAGAACAAAACTTACCCACAAAGCCACTATCCTCCACTCTTTTCTAAAAAACTGCCCATTAAAACCATCATCCTCTCTCACCTTCTCAAATTCCCATTTAATTCCTCTTGTTTTCTCCCCTGATCATCTAACAATACAATCTCCGTTTCTTGAATAAGATTATGATTTGTTAAAGTTCCTTTATATCAAATAATAATCTTATTTTCTCATATAAATACTGCTTCTCGATTTTTATCTTGGCTTTCTGAAATTCCAATCGAAGAAGAAGAAGTGGACAGTTTGGAATTAAAAAAGGATCAGCAGAGAACATGCAACTGGAAGTAGACCATTTATTTAGGATGTGAGACAAGAATGGCATACACAATCTGAGTAACTAATTGTATTCGTCAATTAGTGAACCCTACTTGACCTTCAACGATACTTTCACTTCAGTCTCCACCAAACAGATTCGGTAAGTCATTATTTTCAATTACCCCTATCAACATCAAGATTTGACTATTAATAATTGTTGTTTCCTAGTTTTTACTGGAATTTGACAAGATCATTTTTTTTTTTGGATTTGACTATCAATTCCTTTACATCGTATTCATTGTCTTCATTGCTCTTATTAAGGATTGCTGATTTTAGGATTATTGGATTGAATTTTTCAGTTTTTTGTGTTTTATTGTCATTACTTACTTTCTCAACATCCATGAAAAGAATTAGGAAATTAGACGGAGAGCAGAAATTAGTTACCGAATAACAGGAGAAAACAAATCAATTTTAGGGGCTGAACTTTGAGCCTTCGAATAAACAACGTTCTTATCAAGCTTAATTAGTTAAACCTGAGTTGAACTTGAGCATTGTAGATGGGTTATTAGAATTTTATGGTCCGTTAAATTTTATGAAATTAATTGATTACAGTTTTATTAATGAATAGTTGTTGCTATCAATAATATCTTCACCACCGCCTTTGCTTAGATTGTGGTCGCAAGCCCCACCCAACTTCATTCGACATATTAAGGCCCTGTTCTTTTGGACTGAAATTGTCTGAACTGAACCGAACTAAACTGAATTGAATGAATCAATCAATCAACTTAATGGAGCTGAATCAATCAATCAATCAATCTGATTCAATCAATCAATCAATCAATCAAACAATAATAAAAAGATTATATTATTATTATTATTATTATTATTAAATATTATAATAAAAATAATACCAATAATAATAATAAATATTATTATAATATTATTCATTAATAATAATAATATATTAATATAATCTAATAATAATAATCTAATAAGATATATAAAAAATAAAATATTAATATAATAATAAATAAAGTAATAATAATAATATATTAGTAATATAAATGATAACATTATTAATAATAATAATAACTAAAAAATAAATAATATAATAATAATAATAATAGATCTAATATAACAACTTATTAACATAATAATATTAAATATAATAATAATAATAATAAATATGTGATTAATAATATTAATAATGAGTATATTAATAAAATAATAAATATTAAATAATAACTTATTAATATAATAATATTAAATATAATAATAATAAATATGTTATGAATAATATTAATAATAATAAATATATTAATAAAATAATAAATATAATAATAATAATAATAATAATAAATGTATTAAATATAAATATAATAATATAAACAATACGAATTAATTATTAATAAATATAATAGTAATATAATAAATATAATAATAATAATAATAATAATAATAATAATAATAATAATAATAATAATAATAATAATAATAATAACAATAATAAATACATTAACATAAAAATAATAATAAGAATATCAATAAGAATAATAATAGTAATGTTGAAATAAACTTGAATCAATCAATCAATCAATCAATCAACTAAATCAATCGAATCAATCAATCAATCAAATTAAGTCCAAAAAAACAGGGCCTAAGTGTTGGTTCAAGGCTACACATTTGTTTGGAGAGTGTTCATAATTGCAAGACTAAAGGTAACACTCCATTTCCTCTATATTTTTTATGTCATTATTTTGTACATTTGATATTATGCGTAACCATTAGTTTAATTTGGTGTCATTTGCACAAATTTTATATGAAACAGGTCTACAAAAGGGTCGTGCTTTTCGCCTATAAATTATGTATTCAGGTATTCATCTAATTTTTATCTCGTCTTAGACTTATTACATTAGTATCGTAGTTCATTGCAATAACCTTGGTTCAAATTGGGTTTTTGAATCTCTTACGGAGACCAGTATATATATCACTAATATGCATTGGTGGACATTCGAACAATCGCCAATTAAGACCTTTAGACAAGCACCTTTAATTGTTATGGAGAACAATCGTAATTTAGTTTTTCATTTTCATTTCAGTAGTTTGTTGTCGTTAAGTTTTTCCCTTTTTAAAATCCTTCCCAAAAAATTTCGGATTATGACTATTTAAAATTGTTTTTGGAGTATGTCTAAATGGAATCAAGATTGCGGTACGTTATAGACTTACTGAGAGGCTATTGAATTGTACTATATATCTTAGCTATTTGCATTTTTGATTGTTTGTGATCAAATAGGCAGACTACGGAGGGCGATAATTGATTTCTAAGCGTGCTCATATGAAATTTTGAGTTTACTCATCTTTTTGTAGGTTTTGTCAATAACCAAACGAGTAAAATTAAAGTAGTAGTAGTAGTGGTGGTGGTGGTGGTGGTAGTGGTAGTGAGGGAAGTAGTGGTGGTGTTTTATATTCGCTCCCTTTAGTATCTTTCAGCTTTTATGTCAATTTAGAGTAACTATTATTTGAGTAATTGAGATCACCTGTTCCACTTTTATGTCTCATCTCATGTCCCACTACCTTAAGATCTTGACACATCACACATAAGATAATAGAAATGGTAATAATATATATCATAGTGCTTATCTGTCAATAGAAAAAGTGATGGGACACAAGATGAGACACAAAATGGGACAGAAGATCTGCACTGTTATTTGAGACGCTTCATGTGTTCCCTTCCATCATCAAACTACTTAATGCTAAAAATTCAGTTATTTATGTGATTACATGATGCTTTATAATTTAGGATTATTTCATAGGAATAATCCATCATATTGATGTCCATCTTATATTTAATCCAACGTTCATATTAACTCACAATAATACGAACTATCCTCCAACCTTCCTAGCTTGCACTTACCCAATAATATCACCTGCTATTTCCGGTCCATATTCATCTTCATCTTCTTTATCATTCTTCTTGATCTTCCTCCATTAGTAACCACTTTGTTTCTGATTTTTTTTTTCTTTTCAAATAAGCTTCTTCTTCATTTATTTTTATTGTTCTACACAAAAATACAACTCCCCTCACAAATCCCGACTTCCCTCTCCCTCATAAACTCACTCCTATCCATTGCTCAGCTCAAGTAACCTTCAACCTCCGGTCTGCTGCTTCTCTCCACCGCTGTCAGCTTCTATGTGTCCGCACCACAACCAAATCCTCAACTCAAATTAATAGTGCTTCTGATTTATACAAAAGCTACTAACTAATTATTGGATACTAGTATTAGATTTATACAAAATCAATTAAGCTACTCATTATGCTTTCATTTTTCACATCAATTCATAAATCGAGTCCACCAAATCAATTCATTAAGTCTGATATATCAATTATCAAGTGAAAATAATATAAGCATGTCATCAATTGGGGAAAAAAATTAGGATATTGGGTTTGGAGAAATTTAGGAAAAAAAACTAAGAAACGGCAGGAAGGAGTGAAGGACTTGCGTAATAAGCTTGCAGTGCTGATAAAGACTCGTCAGTCGTCGGTAGTTACGCGGTGTATAAGTCGTGTTGACGTTGGTCAGTTGGTGTCGAGAATACTGAGCGGATTGACGTTGGTGATGGACTGATGTATGATGGTGATCGGCGACATGGTTTGGTGGGTGGAGGGTTTAGGTGGTGATGTGCCGCTGGTGGTTGTTATAGGTGGTCGGTGACTTAGTTGTTAGTGAGGGAGAAAGGTTAGATGGAAGGTAATGTAAAATCATATGAACAAACGTGATTAAATAGTGCGACAGACTGTTCGTTCTCAGGATAGGATAAATTCGTGTATGTTTGTAGATGTAATGGGTAAATTGGCAGCGGAATTGTGTTTGTTGTACTATATATTTCGCGAATTTGGATGTAACTTGGATAGTATGGTGAATCTCGCTCTCCGCCTCGCAAGGTACGAACTCGAAACACTCACAAACAACCTCGCAAGGAAGATTAAAGACTAAACTCGCAAGCCTAATCAAAACAAAATTCACAATGGAAACTTCTATTAAAATTCTGAATCTCACGTGTTGAACGATGTCATACACGGTTCTTATTTATACCTCTACTTAGCTTGACTAATAAGCTATCTTTCCTAATTCTACTCGATGTCAGAAATCCGACTCGAGATCTAATTCCTTAGCTTGCTCCTCAAGCTATCTACTCCTTCCCTAAACTAACTAGGAAAGTTATTAAACTAATAATAATTAAAATACAATCAGATTTAGGGTATTCTAATTAAACTAGGATTAGGAAACATCTAGCTTTCCTAACTTTATTCAGAAACAGTAAATTAATCTAAATAATAAATCCTACACGATTTAGGAAATCGTGCATCCTACTTGGCCTAGGGAACCGTGTCCAGCAGCTATGTGGCCGGTTTTGAGCTTCTTGATGTCTTGATGCAAACCACATTTTAGCATAATCTTGCCCGTTGGAACAAACCCGAATCCTTTTATCATTTGATTTATCCTCCGAGTATGCTCCTGCATCAGAAGGATTTGTGATGGGTATAAGGTTGTTAGGGATAGAAGGGGAAGCCATCATTTTCATCAACCGGTTATTAAGGTAGCCGGTCACCTGAGTCTAATGCGAGAAAAGTTTGTAATAGTTCGTATTAATGTGAGTTAATATGAAGGTTCGATTAATATAGGATGGACACCAATAGGATGGATTATTCATATGAAATAATCCTATAATTTATATCATTAACTTCAGCAATTCATTGCCCATGTTATACAACAAGAGTAGAAATGTTACATCTTCATAGTTCAGACTCTCATAATGTATTGATTTTTATATGTAATTGAGTTTTTTTTTATATGATTATCTATGGTTAAGATAGTAGATATTGCACCGGTATGGAACTAACTATGGTCTTATCGTAACTAACGTCCTCAAAATCTCTATTTTATTACTAAGGAAAAGTAGAAGTATAATACTCGCTCCGTCCCAATCATTTGTTTACCTTTACCTTTTTAATTCTTTTATAGGGTTATTTTGAACCAAAGGTAAACAAATTATTGGGATGGAGAAAGCATATAAATAACAAAACACAATAAATCAGTGTGTCAGCCCATAGAGGTGGCAAACGGGTCAATCGGATCAGTTTCGGATCGGGTTCTTTCGGTTAACTTTTAATTTCGATTTCAGTTCGGTTTAGTTCAGGTTAGATTCGGTTATCGCTTTTAATCGGTTGTACATATTTCGGTTTGGTGCAGGTTCGAGTTTGGTCAATATCGGAGCAGGTGAGATTCGAGTCGGGTCAATATCGGAGCAGATGAGATTCGGGTTGGGCCATATTCGGATCGGATGTCAAGGGATTGGGTTTTTATTATAATTTATAAATATTGAATATTTTGATTTTCTTCTTTGAAACGATTTTAAATTTTTTCTCGGGTAATATTTCAATCTCTATTGAACATTAAGATAACTAGAATTGACATTAGTTATTATCTAATTATAATTAATTTTATTAATTATTGATATATTTTTAACTAATGATCTATCATTCTAGTTCTATCAAATGTCCATTCTATCCCACCCTACATATGTATATGTAAAAGAAACTTAAATACTATTAGAAACAAATATTATTTGACTAAAGAAGATTATAAATCATCCGACTCATGTATCCTTTGAATTCTATAAGCTCGAATTGAGCTTGGTGAGTCGATCTCGATCCTAATACTTTGCTTGCACCAACATCTTACTCAATCCAACTATATACTAACAAAGTAACAATAGTTAAAAAATATAAATTTATCTATAAATCGGGTTTTTCGAGATTTTATTTTAGAACTCAAGAAACTTAAATTAAGATATGAAATACGTAAATCATACACGAGAGAGACGAATATCACAAAATGTACTACAATTATAAATTTTAATATGTATAAAATTATAAATTGACAAGATAGTTAATTAGTTAGATAAATTTATACTCCTAACTTATACTACGACCGTGTTCTTTTGGACTGAAGTTATCTGAACTGAACTAAACTTAATAGATATAATTTAAACTGAACTTAATGGAGCTGAACTGATCTAAGTAAGAGTTGATTTGTGAAGAGAAGAGCTTAAGCATGAACTGAATGAAGCTGAATTGAACTGAATAGAGATGAACTTCACTGAACTTGAACTTAAGTAAGAGTTAATTTGTGAAGACAAGAGCTGAACTGAATGAAGCTAAACTGAATAGAGATGAAGTGAACTGCTGAAATGAGCTGAAATTAAGTCCAAAAGAATAGTACCTCCGCCTCGGTTATTTATTTGCCTATTCCATTTTGGGGTATCTCGATCAATTATTTGTCTTTCTATTTTAGAAATGTCTTTAATGAGCAATCAGATTATCCATATTTATCCACACTCACTTGTTCTACTTGTCATCTAATAATTAGCTCCCTTCCATTTCATTGGTTTTTATGGCAAAACCAAAGGCAAACAAATGATCGAGACGGAAGGACTTATTAGATTGTTCTTTTTAAAGAATAAAAATAGACCAAATATGTATGTTTATCTTAATATTTTAAATGACTACGTCTAGCTTAAGAGTTGAGATCGTCCTAATATTTTATCAGAAAATATTTACATTTATCGTAAAATGATCGTATATTCATCTGAAACAATAATTTGTTGACATTCTATTAAAAAAAGTACATTTTTTAAATTTTCTCGTGTTATATTTAGACCGTCTAAAAAAAACTACTTTGTGAAATTGTGACGGTAATTAAGTAATAAAAATTAAAAATATACCAATTGATTGACTATTTGACTATCAATTTTGACGTGTCCTATTTTCTTAAGGATAGTGATAGGGCGCCACCCGGTGACGCCCAAATTGGGTGCCACCCTCTCACAACCCTTTTTAATTGAAGGGGTCCCCACTCACCCCATGTGAGAGGGTGGCGCCCAAATTGGGTGTCACCGGGTGGCGCCCTTTCATTTTCCTTTTCGTAATGCCCAACCTCTTGTTTTCTACTTTTCTTACTTTTCTACTTTTATTAATCGTTCATTGTCTGATATCTCTTCATCAATCTTCTAATCTCCTTTGCCTCTTCATTTAATCATTTCCAAATACCACATCCATTAACAAAAACTCAAAATGACGATCCAAAGCCCCAAGCTATTACAAGATTTTTGGGCGCGCAAGTCATCAGAGGGCTACCACAAGATTTTTGTAAAGATTGAAAGGAGTTATTTTTTTGGTAAGTAAATACTTAATTATTCTTAATCAATCAATGAATTATTATTTTGATTCTGAAAATTTTGAGATTTACCCCTTTGATTGGTTATTCTTTGTTTTATGAAATCTTTTCTATTATATTATTGATTTCTTGTCCATCAAAATCGCATTATCGCAGTCTAATATGGCAAAGATAACTGATTTCTCTCCTTTAGTCTTTCAACTCATTAAACACGGACCTAATTATATTTTGCCTCATAAAAATTGGATAATCTCTAATATTTTTATCGCTAATTATCTTTTTACCCGCCAAAACGAGGGCGGGAATGCTTTGTTTTACCGCCAAAGCATGTTCATATGCTGATGATACACATTTACTGATTTACATATCCCTGTCTATATATACATCCGCTTCCCTGCTTTGAGATTATCTTCAAAAATCAGTTATCGTCATTCGTCATACAATTTACAATATCAATATCAATAAATATGTGGAGGCTTTGATTACCACACGTAGTTGGTTATATGGCTATCAAGGTAAGTCGTTTTTACATTGAGTTGTCTATTTCTTCCCATTATTACATTTTTCCTATTTCTAATTAATTTGTTAATTTATATATTTTATCTATTTAGCCATTGAAGAGGACGAATTCGAAGTCTAGACGTAGAATGGTCCACAATTCAATCATCATCTTGAAGTCAAGCTTCTTGTCGTCTTCATAATTTCTTTTTTTTACTTGAATTCTGGAATTCATGTAGTTTTGTATTTTTTTACTCCTTTTTAGACCATATTAGATTCCTAATAATGTTTGCAAACAAGTTTTTCAATTTTGGAACTCACTTGTAGTGTTATTCTTCAAGTTCACTGTTTTTACAGAATATGTGCGCATCAGTATTGCTGGTGCTTTATCTGTATAAGCTTCAAGTTGGTTTGCGAATAAAATGTTCCGTTTTTTGCAAATTGCTTTGCTTTATCGGTGTGAGCTTCCTCGTCGCATACTTGTAACATGTACATTCATTGATCTAAAATTCACTTCCTGTCATGTGACTCATGACATGGATCATGATGTCGTAAAACTCAAAAGAGAAGTCTACATGAAGGAAAGCTTGGATACACGGTATCCTTTTCAAGATACATGTGTGCTCCATCCATACTTAGTATTCACATAAGTATACTGCGTCGTATGATATCAATTAAAAAGAAAAGCAAGACAAAAATGGTGGGGGAAAATGGAAAATGACAATTACTACATATTTCATATTTGTTATGTAGGAGTGTGAGTGTAGGACTAAGAATAATGGGTAGTAAGAAGCTGGATATTAGAGTACTAAGTAATTTTTGTACCATTATAAAAAAAAAAAGTATATAAACAATTGAATAATTGATTATCTTTTTTCTTTTGTTTTACAAATGACAATTACTACATTCGGGTCATTTCGGGTTTTAGTTGGATTTCGGTCATTATTATACAAGTTGAAATCGGTTCGGGTGTGTTTCGATTCGGATCAAAATGATTCGAGTTAAACAGATTCGAGTTGAAACAGTTTTGGGTCTAATTCGGATATTGTAAGTTCGGTTCAGTTTCGAATCAATTCAGGTTTATTCAGGTTTCGGATGAAGTTGAAGTTATACTTTTCGGATGTACGATCAGGTGTCGATTCGGATAATTTCGATCGGTTATTCGGGTTCGATTTACTTTTGCAATTCAGCAATTCATTGCCCATGTTATACAACAAGAGTAGAAATGTTACATCTTCATAGTTCAGACTCTCATAATGTATTGATTTTTATATCTAATTGAGTTTTTTTTTATATGATTATCTATGGTTAAGATAGAAGATAGATATTGCACCGGTATGGAACTAACTATGGTCTTATCGTAACTAACGTCCTCAAAATCTCTATTTTATTACTAAGGAAAAGTAGAAGTATAGTACTCGCTCCGTCCCAATCATTTATTTACCTTTACCTTTTTAATGTTTTTATAGGGTTATTTTGAACCAAAGGTAAACAAATTATTGGGATGGAAAAAGCATATAAATAACAGAACACAATAAATCAGTGTGTCAGCCCATGTCCTCAGTATGGAAAGTTATATTTTTGAGATTTGTGCGGTGACAACAATTATTTCTACAGTATGAACTTGACGAATTGTTGTTAGTATTTGGCGTTTCATTAATCTTCTTCTGGGTAGTAACACTTTTGACTAAAGTAAGAAGATCGTACATTTTGTTACTCGAGCTATCTTAAAAAGTGGTAAATTTTAGCAAACTTCCTTCAGTTTGATGACAATTGTGCCACTAAGCAAGCCTCTTGCTCCGGTCTTGCTTATAATTACTGTTGCCATATGGCAGTGACGAATCTTTGTTTTTGGTAACAGTTTTATTTACATGGTATAAGTGTTTGCATTGACGTCTTTGTTAATAGTGTGTAATTTTAACAATTATAGGTGTACCTCCATTTTAACTCTCTTTTAAGGTTCTTTCGTTTGATGTCAACTACTCTTTGCTTTTTGTTGAAGTTAGCACTTTTTGCTGCTATAGAGTGTCCTGCAAGTTAAATTTTGATTAATTATTTATTTAATTTGTTACGTTGGACTGGATGAGAAGTTGTAAGCAAAAAAATCACAATCACATGTTGTTGAGTGATTAAATTGTTGATCATATCCTTTGCTTTTTCTCAAATGTCGCCAAAGGGATATATCCTTTCCCTTTTCTATATATATATATATCTTGATTTAGAGATTTCATCAAGTTAAAATTTGTGTGTGTAATGAACCTTATCCTGTTTTTGTTATGAATGTATATTCATTTCAAGTTAAAATTTGTGTGTGTAATGAACCTTATCCTGTTTTTGTTATGAATGTATATGCAGAGATTCCTAATAAGATGAACCCCCCCCTAGTGAGATAGTTATTAGCGTAAATGTGTTACGAAACTTACTGTCATGGCAATTTAGCTAAATTCGGGTGTTGTATAATGTCTTGCTTCTATATGATGTATCACTGTGCTAGGAACAAAAATGTAGTTCTAATTTCATTTTTATTAGTTGCCATTTTACCTAAAATATGACATGTTCAATCAAGTTACCGTGGCAATAACCGATAAGGGTTTTCACTTGTTTAGTTAGTGTGTGTTTGGCCTTACTTTTCAAAGTGTTTTTGGACTTAAAAACACTTTTTGGCCAAACATATCATAAATTTAAAAGCTAATAATTAATTCTCAAAAGCTCAAATACAATGTTTTTTCCCACAAAAATAGAAGCATCAATTTGATGTTTCTGTTTCTTGAAAACTAATTTTGTAAAATTAAGCTTAAAAAATAGAAACTCATTTTAAGCAAATCAGGCCAAACATGCTTTTAGTGGTAGTACTACAACAGCTGTTACGGTTTTATATGCCAGAAAGCTGAAAGTAAATTATGTAATGGCACACGATTGTTATTACAACCTTGAGTTATTGTGGATTGTTAATGCTCCAATATTTTAACGTGAACTAACTAGTTTTTGTGCCCGTAAAAATCACGGGTGCGTTTAAGATTTATTATATAAGTTTTCTTGCATAAACGTGACCTTATAACATTATGTTTTAAACTCTTTTTATGTATATAACATTACAACTCATTTAAATTGAAGGATATATTGGAAAAGAGTAGATTAAATTTATAAATAATACAAAAATAAGAGTGATGTAATGTGATTCTTATTTGTCCTATAACTTATTATAACAATAAAACCCGCAATTTAAAAAAAAATTATATTTTCTAATCCGTAGTGTATATAAGATTAGATTTGAGAGAAAGAGTAGGAGAGAAACGTAAGGGGTAGAACTCCAAAGGTGGACTTGACAATTATTAGTAGTAGAAAATTAGCAAAACTAACAACACGTTATTCGGAATGACACAATCAATAGAGATTTAAGTAGAGCTGGCAAAAATTGACACGACAAGAAAACACGACACGAACCCGACACGAAATTAACGGGTTTGGGTTGAGGCTTAATGACCCATTTATGTAAGTGGGTCGACACGAACACGACACGATATTTAATTGGGTTGGGTTTGGGTTGAGCTCTCTAAACACGAACCCGACACGAATGACCTGTTTATTAAATTAATCCAGGTTTTTATTGATTCTCCATTACATAAATAGACTGAAAATTTCCAAATATGGACATGACACGAACCCGACACAAAATTAATGGGTTAGGGTTGAGGCTTGATGACCCATTTATGTAGGTAGGTCGACACGAACACGACACGATATTTAATTGGGTTGGAGGGTTTATGACCCGTTTACATGTGACACGAACACGAACCAAACACGACCCGATCTATTTGCCAAGTCTAGATTTAAGCATATATGATTCAAACATACTTTGTATAATTTAAGCATAGATGCTTCCTCTTCATTCATCCAACATTACAATCAAAACAATATTATTATACTTCGTAAGAATTATTAGCTTTCCTAATTCATGAGAAAATAATTATACACAATTCATTAAAAACAAACATTTCTCGAAGAAAAATTGTGAGTATTAGAAGAAAATATTTGATGAAAAAACAAAATTGATTTAAAGGCTTGTAAACATTTAAAGTTGGAACAACGAATTGGAGAATGAGCATCGAGTTCCAGCCAATAACCATGCAAAATATTACTTCAACACTTCGACTAAGAGATTTGATTTATAACTTTTTTTGACAAAATAAAAATAAAAGAAACTTGTTACACGGGAAATTAAAGTGCACGAAAGAGTGAAAGAGAATTTAGTACAATTTATAAAATTTGTCAATTAATATTTCAAGGGTTAGTATATATAAAATATAATATCTCACCATTTTTTAGAGATTCATACTACCATTTGATATTCCACATACACCATAATAATAAAAAAAAAAGGAAAACCCGATAAAAATGAAAGAGTATTCAAGCCAGAAGAAATTTGTAAAGAAGATCCATAGCCATTATTTCCCAATTTCATGCAATATTATTGATGATATGAGAATGTTATTTCAACACAAACACAAAAATAATAACTAAAAAAGATTGTAACTATTAATTCAAAACATAATAAAGATAAAAGGTGAAATAAAAAGTGCAATCTTACTCCACAAAGGCCTTGAAATCATTAATGAGGAGATTATTGAGGTTTTGAATGTTTCGAGGATTAGTTTTCATTATCTTTTAGAGGATATGTACTTGTAAGAAACCTAATGTACCCATTTTGTTTGAATATATGGGAAATATCTTTTCTTGCAAAAAGAAAAAAATGAAATAATTAATTTAGTTCTCTTTGTATACTTTTCTTACCAACTTTTTGAATTAAAATGAAAATTAGGATTATTGCAATATTTATACAAGAAATATATAATATATACAATTAATTTAATATAAATATATTGACATTTTTATAAGGAATCTCTCTTATACTAAAAGAATAAGAAATCTTTCAAAATTTTCCGCCTAAATGAATTGGGCTATAATTGGGCTTTCTTTATATCATATCTGTAATTGGGCTTTTATTATATCATATATGTAATTGATCTTTCATTATATTATATCTACAATTGTATTATTCACTGATTAATGCAAAACATTAATAACAATAAATTTTATAATTAAATTTCAAATTGAGTTAATTATTAGTGGAAAAATTGTTGTTTTCTTTAATATTCCTATTAAAATAACCGTACATTCGTACGAGATATATACTAGTTTTAATTAATTAACTAGTTTTGAAACCCGTGAAAAATCACGAGTCCTATACAATTTCCCTTTTTTATTAATACTACTTGTATAAAATATATTTTGATTTTAAAACATTGCATACGATAAAATTGGATGTAAATAATGAGATTGAACATACTAACACGGTAATATAAACAATAATAATAATAATATGAGATTAGTGGGGAATAGATGCATTGTATTTGTCGTTAAAATGTGGATCTTTATAAAATATACAAAAAAAAAATCTAATCATGAGTAACTCTTCTTCTCCTCTATTAACAACCTAGTAAATTAATGGGATTTAGGCATTTAATAGAGTTTTTTTTTAATGTATATGTTGAACGGATGACGCTGCTCATTGCTCTGATGATTCATGATTTATGTTAACTCGTAAATTCAGTAATGATTTGCATTCTCAATTCATCATACTCAAATTAAATAGTCTAATTACATGTATATAGACATAAGTTGTTTATATAGAAATCAATGATTAATACTTATACATGGGTTATGTATTATGTATCTTCAAAATATTGGTGCTCCGGAGATTGAGGAGTTTCTTAACCGTCAATTTACCAACGGTGGTCAAGTTTTTCTCCTTCAATAGCTAAAAAAAAAATAGCCTAACAAAGTGAATGAAGTAAGACTAATATAGTAATTGAATACATTGAATATGTGTGTCTCCATTTAAAATTTAATTATCATTTGATGGGTTTTTTTCTCTTGTAAGAATTATCCGTCAATGTTGTGTCGATACTATCACTACAACTAAAAGGCCAAGAATAACTAATAGGCTAAAACCTTAGCATAATTATTGGAACAAAAATAGATAGGATAATATCAATTAAAATGAACGACATAAAAATACATCCTCAATATGGTGATTACTCCATTCAGCTTCATATTTGATCATCCATATGAACACATCCTCCAACATCAACTATCGTGTTAACTGATATTGAACTAATATCTTAAATAAAAAAATTGATAATTCTTAAATTGTGTTTTGTACTCACCGATTGTCATGTATTAATAATTAAAATAGGAAAATCTCCCCAAAAAAAAAAAAAAATTCCAAGAAAAAAAAAAAGAGAAACATCATGCTACCTCTTAAAAAATCCACATATTTGTCGATTGTCATTTGCACGAATTGATCTCCAAGTATGTCATGCTCCTGAAAATTCAATCAATTGTACAAATTAGTATTATGCCAAAATCAATTGTCATGAAATACAAAATTGTATAAGATATACCGAGTATATGTAAAATATTATCAAATGAGTTTTGTATTAATAATTAAAATACGAAAATCTCCCAAAAAAAATTCCAAGGAAAAAAAATGAGAAACATCATCCTCTTAAAAAAATGCACATACTTGTCGATTGTCGTTTGCGCGTATTGATCTCCAAGTATGCCATGCTGCTGAAAATTCAATCAATTGTACAAATTAGTATTATGCCAAAATCAATTGTACACGAAATACAAAATTGCATAAGATATACCGAGTATATTTAAAATATTATCAAATGAGTTTGACCAATATAGTAAAATCTTATCATGGAAAAGAGAACATGAGAAAAACGAATTAGTTGTAGGTTGATAAAAAAATTATAATAAAAATGCATGTCTATTGTTGTGCTCATGGAATAAACATTATCATCTCAAGAAAAAAAAGTACTGTAGTAATTAAGAAGTCATAATATCATCAAAAGTTTTAAGGTAAACTAAAAATATGAATCATTATAAAAAAACTTGAGAAATGAGTTATGGAGAAAGAAGATGAAAAGTATGGTTAAATGCTTGTGGTGAATTGAATAAAGTATTGAAGTGGAAGAAGATAAAAAGTTATTGTCTTCTTTAATTTTTTCTAATATTGTAATTGAAAGAATAAATATTAGGGGACATAAAAGAAAATAATTATGATGATGAGACTTGTAATATGACTTCTTGAAATCATGTTGTTATATCACATGTCATTTAAAAATGTACTCAATGTTAGTCTTTTTATACTATTTATTATATAGATTTTAAAGAAATAAATAAATGTATACTTTAATTTTATGAGCTGTGTTAATATGAAAAAATTTAACCGATTCACTAACATCTATGTTCTCTTCCAAAATTTTCAATTAAAATGTGAAATATAATTGTAAATTATGAAATTTTTATGTGAATTTTGGTAAGTTACATCTTTTTTTGGTTTTTTTAGCTTATCAAATCATAAATATATACATTTAATTTAAGAATATTAATGATGTCTTTTGATTTTCTTTATTTTTATGTTACACAATATGTAAAGACATTTTTGTAAGGACTTTTAGTAATCATTCATTTTTTTATAAGAATTATATCAAATAACCAATAATCTAATAATAATTAATAAATAATTAAATAATCAATAAAAATTAATAGAAATTAATGGGGTATAAAATACTAAATGTTAATGCCATGTGAAATTAAATTAAATGCTTTAATCTAACATGTTAACTATATTGTATAGATATACTTAAGTATTTACAAAATTTGTTTGTAAATTACTTAAATTATATAAATATTTTCTTATCCATATATTTTATATTTTCCAAAACCTTACCCTTTACGTGAAATAATTTCATGAACTAAATACACGGTATTATTACCCTTTTAAAATTCTATTATTAGTGTTTAATTTCACTTAAGTATTTACAGAATTTGTTTATAAATTACTTAAATTAAATAAATATTTTATTTTCCATATATTTTATATTTTTCTAAAAAAAATATTTTATATGATCTTTAATACTCAATTGTCGATTAAGTAGTTACGTAAAACATCTTCTATATACAAAAAAGTTATAGTAACAACAATAGTGAATTAATGCTTTTAAAAAAAAGTAATGAATTAGTGATAATACAATTTTTTTTTTCCAACTTCATTTATTCATCTTCGTTCTTAATTTCTTATGTATTCAGTTTTTTTTTTTTATTTCGAATACATATAATACTACTCCATATGAAATATTTTGAAATTATTAACTTATAATTAATGCGTATTTTTTTATTGTAGTTTTTTTTAGTTATTAAATTTAAAGCTAATGGAATATGGATGGATTTTTAAGGGAAATAAGTATTTTAAATTAATGCAATATAATAATTAATTGGATAATCCATGTCATATTAGTTTGCCAAGTCACATTGTTACGTGGCTTTTTTTCATCCCATGTGGCATTGTCTACGTGGCATTTTTAGGCTAGCCTTTTAATAGTATTTATAGATGTATAATATATGCTACTTTGCTAGTGATGCCACATGCAATAAATTATTGCCACGTCACAATTTATTTTGCCATGTCATATTTATTTTTGCCATGTCACATTAATTAGGTGTTTTACTTACCCTTTTAATTATATTGTATAGATAAGAGAGATATAGTTCGTGTAGCTTAGTTCACACTTATCCCTTCATATTCAAGTAAATATTGGCCCCGTTAGCTAAGAGATATTTTTAGTAATAATTGGTTTATTGTGACAATCAACAATAAGCGATGACAATTTTTAAACGATTTGGTCGATTTCAAAGCATGTATAGGGTATAAATATAGTGTTGCAAATTAGTATTTGAGACACAGGATAAGACTCGATAAGAATACATGTAACACAACGAATAATGTAATGTACAAAAGAAATAAATTCGTAAAATCATTAACTATTTATTTACCTTTCGGATTCTCTTTAGTACAAGTAACTTTTTATCTGTGATTTCCATTTTATATACACAAATTCTAATTTAAGATGGGCATTATCCATCTTAAATTTAAGACATGTCAAATACATATCAAATCACATGACAAGTTGTCTAGAAAATGCCTAAAGTTTTGTCTTTATTACCCACATGTGGTAGTATTTGACCCGTTATAAGTTTAAGACGGATAATGCCTTTAAGTAAGACTTACCGTTTTATATAATCATTATTTTCGTATTTTATTTCTACGAGTATTGTAACTTTATTTTAAACACAAAAGGTAAGGAGAGATGGTCTCTCATTAATTTATCGAGAGATAACTTTTCTATACCTTTTACGTGTTTTCTGTGACCCTTTTGTTTGTTGTTCTTGGCCCTAAGCCCCAAAATGGCTACCTAATTTCGTATGTATTTTATGCCTAACCGTGATTCCTACTTATTTTTATTACAATTAATGTTATTTTCACCTTTCAATAGTAAAATGGTAGTAAAATATATTTATTGTGAGGCATCTCTCTGGAGAAAAATATTGTCAACAATACTCAGATCACTTTAACTTCATATTCAACAAAATTTTCTGTCAAGTTCAAGAAAAAACAGTTTATGGTCATAGTATGTTTCGAGATGGAAGTCAACAAATGGCAGAGAGAATCATTATCTCATGGTGTATATACTTTGCTAGGTCTATTTTCATTCATGCATGTCCAACTTTAGCCGCTATCTTTACGGTCACCAATAACCCAGTAAGTAGGTTTGAATATCAATTTTGAACAGTGTAGTTGGTACATGTAATACAACTCGACAATAGTTTACAAAGAAAATTTCAATATTTGTAATATTATTTTATATTAGATGTACATTATTATAAAGCTTTTTAATAATATGCACTCATGGCTTTGTATTAAATTTCAAAAACAATTATTGTTATTTCATATTGACTATACAACTAATTATGTACTTTTTTCATAATTCATATGGCTACCTATAGAATAGTGCTATTGCTTTCATTATTTTGCCAAATATAAATATAATGTTATACATAAAGCCATATTATACCCGTGCATTTTTGCACGGGTTACACACTAGTTACATAAGAAAGCCGGTTTTAATGCTAAGAAATAATAATTTTGAATTGAGGTATGATGCTCTAGAAAATGGCCAAGTTATTTAGGAGACCGACTATGAGTTGAGATATAATTTGTAGTATATTTAAAAGTACTAAAAAGTATGAGGGAAAACATGTAGAAAAACACAATTAGTACTTATCTATTGTGTGAAAGATTCACAATGATCTTATCGTGAAACCTTCTCATTTTTTTGTACCTTTTTATTGTATTTTTAATTAGTCTTTTTATAGAAAATCTTGGCGCAGCATGACCTTTCTTTTTATATATGTAATATATCTTCAAAACAAGCTTACCATAGGCACAAAAAAAAAAAGCTTACCATAATATTGTGACCTTATAACTATTTTTGTTAGTTATACAATTTATATTATTCGTAAATGCTTTATTATTTTTGGTATTTTACAACTTTAAATTTTACACGTCTAAGACTAAATATACTGTGAGACGGTCTTTCAAGAGGTTTACTCGCTCTTTTTTATTTTTTACTTTGAGTGTGATTTACTATTACATCACGTAAAAATGATATATTACGACGACATAGATAAGCTTTTTAAATGGCTTCTGTAAATTAGGGGCTAAAGAGATTAAATCGTTTTGGGTTATATCATAGGAATAATCCAACTATCACCCATCTTCTCTAAATAATCCCAATTACATTTAGGGGTCGTTTGGTTCACTGCTTAGGAATGAAATAGATTGGAATGAGAAACCATACAAGTATGGGGTTCGAATTCCATACCTTTCAAAACATGCTTGGTTCATTAGAAAAATAAACATAAAGGAATAGAGTTTGAATCCATGTGAAGGAGGTGTGTATGGGATTCCAAGGGGTTGAGGTGGAATTAAAATCATGATGGATATCAGGATTCTAACTTCCTTTCCAAAATGCTCTGACCGAACAATAAAAGGACTAGAATTCATTCCATTCCATTTCAAAATGCCCCAACTTTGTGTATCTTATTCTCAAAATAGACTTGGTGACTTGCAGCCTAATTTACATGTCATCTCTAACTTCTACTTTATGCTCTTCCCTCTTAAAATCAATCATACTACTCCAATCATCATTGTGAACAACCCTACTTTTCCAACCATCATGAATAATCATCCTATCAGCGTTAATCATGTCCCTCTAACACTATCCATACTCCTCCTCTCGTCATAAACACATAAAGAAGGCAATTCATCGTTATCAATCACATCAAAATGTAACACCCCTTCTTATCCGGCTAAGGTAATCAGGAGATGTCACCATCTCTGTTTCCCGAGGCAGTGAATCAGAACTATAATTAACACTTTATATAAATAAAAGAATGAATATTACAAGTCGTGACTAGTACAACCGTTCTAAAGTATCTATGTCGATTAGCATGTGATGACTCGCATAGGCTTCCATGCTCGCAACTCGGCCCGCCCCGCTTGATAACAAAACCAAAATTGTGCACAAACTGCTCCCCATCTGATCGAAAACATCATATGGATAAACACGGGCCACCCTTGAAATAGGTGAAAATTTACACACAACCAACACACGTTAGTTTCAGTAATATAAATATTCAAGACACGGCACATGTATATGATTATGCGACACACCAATGAAATGCAAAAGACACAATCCACCACAACTCCGAAACCACCTCACCAGTATTAGGGACACACCCACGGTACCAACAACCCGGTGACGGCACCGAAACACTGCCCACCAAATAGCCGGACCGTAGTCCGTAAAATAGGTACTCGGGACACACCTGCGGTACCGAGCCCGGGCGCTAACCGGACCCTTGTCAGACGTCGTGCCTCAACCACACGCATCCCTCCATAACTCAAGTCATTAATGTGCACATCCCTCTTGGAATGGTAAGCTCCAAGAGGCGACCCAAGCGTAAGATGGTCTCCCAACCGCTTACGTGTCCTCAACAACCAAGTATTACCGCTACCACTCTATCACATCCTCCAACATTCACCACAAACATGTATATCACAATATGCACACAAATGCCAAGCATAAACCTTTCACATGAATTACGATTACCAAACATGCTGTTGGAGCTTGTGTCTTCCACAAATTAGTGTAATAACATTTATAAATCTCTTATAGGTTCACAAGGGTATACTTCGTATTTTATCAGTTGATTAATGATTACCTAATAACGGTTGGCTTGCTAGAAAGTTTGACGTTATTATCATACAGATGGCGGTGATCAACTGGTCCCTAAAAGTCACACCTAAAGGATGTGTTTGAGAAATGTGATTATGGAAATGTAATCACATTGATGCCTTATATGACTAAACAGTTAGTTAACGTATTGATGAGACGATTATTTAATGTCGATTAAATAATATTTGTAACACCCCCATACTCCAAGTGCCTTACCAGGACCACTCAGGTATAAGGACGTTACCATCTCGGTTACCCGAGGCAATGATAATCAAATAAATAATAATGAAACGATATTTAAATAGTAATACTTTAGCGAAAGGTTACAATCCAAAAACCAAACCAAATACTAATACATGTTCTCAAAACGGCTGTCTACTGAACTAACTGAAATGTATATAAAAACTGCTAAACTACAATGGAAGACTTCTATCATCTGATCGTGGCAATCCCAGCTATCCCAGTACTCATGTCATACCTGTTCAATATCTGCTCACCATCCCCGAATGGATCACCGCAGTTTTCAAAACATTCACCGGGTCGATCTATTTACACAAGAGGTATAATTAACAATACAAAGAACTAACACAACTCAAACAATCACACACGATCAAGCACTCCACTCCATCTCCGTCTCCGACTGTCCACTGGACCAGCCCTGCCAGTGGGGGACCGCAGCCGTTCCCACCTAAGCCCCGCTCATCATACCGAGCGATAACCCTGTCCCATTAATGTGCACATCCCCTTCCGTGACGGGTTCCACGAAGGGCGAAACTAGGGCGTGAAGCCACTCCCGCAAGTGACTCCACTCAGCCGAGAACGCATCTCGAGAACCACAGACAAACAATCACAATCACAATCACAATCACTACATCATCTGAATCAACCAATTATACTAATTACAGCACAACACCACACCACATGTAAGTAATACTGAGTAGGGAAAACCCTACCTGGAAAGCACAATTGTCAGACGATCTCACAGCTGAAGTCAAAAAGCTTCCTCTACGAATCCTCCTCCTAATTATACAAGCACATAATTACTACTATGCACATAACACAACAAAACCCCCAATTCCCAAAATTAGGGTTTAACTAACTTTGACGAAATACAATAAAAACGGTATAAAGGTCTTACCCTCGACGCAAGGATTACAACGGTGTAAAGACAAGTGCAATCCGACCTTCCAAGCTCCGGGATTTGTTAAGAATGCGATTAAGGTGATGAACGTAGTTTGTTTCTCTTCTCATAGTGATTTAGGTTTTAGAAAAGTAATTAGAATGAATGACGGAAAGATTATATACTTAATCGCATAATTAACAAAACCCGAGAAAACAACCCCCGTAAACCGGCTACTCGATCGAGTAGCCCAGGTACTCGATCGAGTACCCCCCTACTCGATCGAGTATCGCAGTTACTCGATCGAGTACCCAACAGGTCAGAAACTATTTTATTTCGCAAAACTCCGTTACTCGACAGAGTAAGGCCTACTCGATAGAGTACCCCAAGACTCATAAATACGGAGTATTACAATATTAGCTGAGACGAATTAACTGTCAATTCGTAAATTGAATATAATAAGTTATATTTAATTAATGTATATAATGTTAGCTTGGACGAATTAATATGTTAATTCGTAATTAAATGTAATCGGTTATATTTAATAAGCTAATTATAAATATGCGATATTTATAGTTAAAGTATATATTATACGATATTGTCATAATATATTATTATAGACCGGCATTAATATATCGACTGCAAGCTGTTGTATGTAGACTTATTAATACGGAATAAAATAAATGACAATTTATAATAATACACATTATTATACATTTTAGATAACAACTTAAAATAAGGAGTTTTTTTTTCCTTATTTGTTGTGTGTGTATCTCGGTCAAACCGAGTAAAGGGAGAAAAATATCCCTCCTTTTCATCTCTTATTTTTCGGTTAATATAAGGGAAAAAGGGGATTCATTTTCTACCCTAATTCTGACCTAGCCTCCTCTCATCAAAGAAAAACACAAAACCCTAAATAATTTTACAGAAAATTGGGGATCGATTCTAGCAAAGAACAAAGGCATATCTCATATCATCTTGGGTGCAACTGATAGGAGAATATCATTGCGATATTGTTCATAGGCCATATTAGCTAGGACCGAAGGTTATTTCTTATTCATTGATAGGCTCGTATTTCTACTATATATTTAGCTTATTTTATGCATAATAAAGCGGCATTGGGACGTGGTTTCACATGATTTACGTCACATTTACCATATTCTCAATGCCGGGTTAATAATGAAGTTTTGAGCAATCATCGGAAGCAAAGGCATGTCTTGAAGTCTACCATGGTACAAAACATCTACAAGTAAGAAGGAAGACTAGCTAAGACATGAAGAGGTGAAATGATGAAGCAATTGAAGATTTGAAGCGTCGGTTGCATAAGGATCGACTTCAAATGGGTATATCTTGAGTTCTAGAGCTCGTATCGATGCAAGGCCAAGTGGAGGTGAAAGCTTATGTTCTTAGCTTTCCAACGATAGGTCACACGCCTCATTTGTCCAAGTAACGAGAGAGATATGACCTTCGGAAAAAATGCTGTCCAGCAGGGAACTCGCACCGTGCGAAATTCCAGGACCCATATTTCGCACGGTGCGAAATATCTGGGTTTCAGCGTGTTTTAGCATGTTTTGATTACGGGCTTGTACCATGTTATGACCCATTAATCCCTTTCATACCTAGACTATATATAGATGATTGCCTCTAGGTTTTCAACATCTTTTATTCACTTTAATTAATCAAGGTTGTAATTTGGGAATATTTTCATCTTTTGAATTGGGTATTAGATCTAATTATGGAGAACTAATCTCCTATCTTAATCCGACTCAAGGCTTAATCTTTGGTTGTAAGACCCTTTAATCCTTCCTTAATTTTCATTATCATTGTTAATCCTTTTGTGTTTATTGTTTGAATTTTGGAATCCTTGTTTATATTGAGTATTTAAGTGTGATTTCCTTGTTGCTTAATTAATCAAATTCCTTAATTTATTGTTGTTGGGATTATTAAGTGTGATTTCCTTGTAATCTCATCTTTGCAACACCTTGTTATTATGCTAATGAATGTGATTTCTTCTTGGCTTAACTAGCAAGTAAAGGATTAACTTGTAATTAGGCATTAATTGTGATTTCATTGTGTCTAATTACCTCTATTGAATCTCTTGTGCTCATATCTTCTTGTTAATTTGACCAATGTATGTGATTTCTACTTGGTAGAATTGATAAGTTGGGTTATTTGATTAAGTGTGATTTCCTTGTCATTTGGCCATTACTAAGTAGATTTAGAAGATTTATCTTCACAATAGGGTGATAATATATAATTGAAAGATTGATTGAGGGGTTTTGTCAACTAAAGTGCCAAACTTTGGGTCGGGTTAAGTCTCTCTTAATATTGATTAATTTCCATCTTTAAACTCTTGATTGATTACTTGCTTTGCACTCTTGTTTGAATTTCCTTGCTTTTGTTACAATTGAAAACTCAACCAAAACCCCCCCTTTTTATATATTTGTTGTATTGTTGTCACAATTGTTCTAATTACTCTTTTAATTTCACTATTGCAAAACCCATCTTCTCTTGGGTTCGACCACTTGCTTGCTATTTTACTAGTTTATAATTAGTGCTAATTAGTGTGTTTAGTGGTATATAAATTGTTAATTTGGCCGTCTTTTAGTGCGATATTTTAGGTGTGTCATTCATCTACTATTTTGTTTATGCAATTTATTTTATGACTCGTATTCATCATTATAAATTCGTTATAATCCTTAAAATTAAAGGGAAGCATACAGATAATTCCCACAAGTGGTATCAGAGCCAAGGCCACGAATTTTATTTTTTGATGATTTTCATAAAATAAATTTAAACAAGAGGTTATTGAATCGAAAAAAAAAAACCACGGCTGAAATTTTTTTTGCCGAGAAGATTTTTGTTTTCTCCAGCCGGTTTTTTTGTTGTTCTTGTTTTGATGTTATATTTCCATTTTGATTTTTCATATTGTTGTTTTAATCAGTTAAAATGATTATATGAAGAATTGGTAGATGTTTGATTTAATGAAGATTAAGTTAAAATGTAAATGGAAATCGTCATGTTGATGATATAAAAATTTGTTTTTGCTATATAGTTTTTGGCATATACGGTTAATCATGTTTCATTAATTCATATGCTAATCTTGTTCTAATAGCAACTATAAACATTTTCTTCATCTAAATTATTTTTGTTTTAGGGCATTTTTGCCGCAAAAGAAAAAAAAGGAGGGCTGTTTTTAGGGTTTTGCCGAGCCAAAATAAAAAAAGGATTCTGTTTTTTTTTTGTTTTTGCTGGATTGCCGAATAAAATAAAATAAAAAAATTCGGGTTTCTGTTACTGTTCAACGTGGGGCGCGTGGGCAGAATAAAAAAAAAATTTTGTATTTTTCTTTTCGGTTTTTGCTGAAAAGCCGAGAAAAGAATTTTATTTTTTTGGGCTGTTTCGTTTTTGCCGAGAGCAAATTTTGAAGAAATTTTTTTTTCTGTTTTTTTATTGTTATTTTTGGCCAATAATTATAATTATACAATTTTAATGTATGATTATTTGTTGTGAAAAGGTTCACATATTAAGATACCTAATTATTTTAAAGAGGTTTAAAATAATATTGTTTAAATTCATATTACAAGTTTAATGTAAATTAAGATTAAATTTATAGTGAGCAATTGAGGAATTGTCACTTAATTTGATCAATTAAATAGGTGGTTTGGATAAATTAATCTACATAATTAAAGAATTATGTCTTGCATGTTTAATTTTTTTTAGTTGATGCATTTTTTTAGTTGAATGAATCGTTGAATGAATTATTTACGTATTTTTGCAATCGGTTGTAATTTGTAATACCTAGTGTGGCCTTAGTCAAATTATGTTTTCGTAATGATGGAAACATAATTTTTAATGTAATTTGAGATCTCGTATCTCCGTTTGGTTTTCTTTATTTATTACGGTTTTGAAATTAGAATGTAAATAGGTTTATTATGTATTTTTTTTAAATTGTAATTTTTGAGAAGACTAAAGATGGAGATTGGAGCTCACTCCCGCTACATGGATCAAGATGGAACATCAAGACAAGCTTCTCGGGTCCTAGGATGGATTCCAAAGTTGTATTTATGTTCATTTTGATAGATAGGCCACACTAGGACTTTTTATTGTTTTTACGTTTTCGTTCCTATTGCTTTTCATTCACATGATAGTTTATGCATCATATTCCGCCTAAACCAAACCACCTACTAAAATGCATCAAAATTGACTCATATAGATTGTATGTTAGTTTTCATAGACATACAGATGTCACACAGTTTAAGCCATCACCTTAGTTTATTCATTCACGCATGCTAGATATTAGTTCACTTAAAATGAATTAAAATAAAGTTGATGAGATCTTCCTCTAAAACGTAAATTGAGATTAGTCTTTATAAGGGCAAACAACTATGAATCCCTTCTTCGTCGGTAGGCATAATATAACCCCTTCTACGTTGGGTAAGTAGTTTGTGTTGACTTAGTTTATCTCAACATTATAGTCCGAAGAGTTTCTCGTGATTATGATGGACTAAAGATAGAATTTACAGAAATTTATCGACCAAGAATTCTAACAGTAGAATTAGCCAAAAGGTTGGCTTATCAATTTACAGATAATTGGGATCATTTATATAATTCTTGAGGGAGGTCAATTGTATAAATGCATGAGTCTTCGCTTATAACAGTTTTTGCATTAAGACTTAAAATCAAAACGATACATATGCTTATTATTTTTATTCTTCTTTTCGCAGTGTAGAATACGTTTATTTTGATAATACTGTTACAACAAATGGCTGGAAATAACGAAATCCCAATTGCGAGTGCCACACTTGGACGCGAGTCCTGGCTTAAAGTTTTTATGGACAACATGAATCGCCACACGATCAAGAATGATGGGTCCAACTTTACGGATCGGGAGGCGACTACGGAATGCTGCCATTGCTGACGGTAAGCTCAAGTACTTAACTGAGCCAATACCGGTAAACCCAGCCCCCAATGCAGGAGTTAACGAGTCACTTGCTTATAGTGATTTTGTCATGGAAGCGGGTGCGATAAAGAACGTACTCATCTTTGCAATGGAAACAAATTTGCAGAGACGTTTCATTGCCCAAGGTGCAAACAAGATTTTCACCACGCTCACTAACGAATTCTCAAAAGCACCGAGAATCGTTACTTATTAGCATACCTGTCGCTTCTTTGATGCGAAACTCCAAAAGGGCCAACCGGTTAGCCCACACATTCTTAACATGATTGAGAATGTCGAGAAATTGGAGGCACTTGATTGCAAAATCAGTGAGAGCATAGTCATTGACCTAATGCTTCATTCTCTTCATGATGGTTTTGCCCTTTTCAGGGCGAACTACTACATGAATGACTTAAAGAATAGTCCTCATGAGCTACACTCACTTCTCGTACAGACCGAGAAGGATATGAAATTGAGTGGGAGCATGAAGCAGGATGTTCTCACGATTTCCAACAAGAATAAAGGTAATGGCAAAGCTCCAGGCGACCTAACTGTAGGTAAGCCAAAGTTCAAGAAGCCAGGAAACGGTAAGAGTGGGCCTGGTGAGACTAGTGGCTCATAGGGCAAGGCAAAGAGCAAGAGCGGTGACATTGAAGTGCCACCGTTGTCACAAGACTGGACATTGGAGGAGGAACTGTCCCGTGTACCGTGAGTACATAAAAGCAGGCCGCGTCGTTTCTGTTGGTATGTCATCTTATATTCATATGATTGAGATTAACCATGCAAGTTTCAGAACTTAGGTACTTGATACTGGTTGTGGTTCTCATGTGTGTAATCATTTGCAGGGCCTAAGAAACATCACACCTCTCGGAAAGGGTGATGTGGACCTGCGAGTTGGGAATGGAGCTAGAGTTGCTGCTGTCTCGAAGGGAACATATGTAATCCAACTCCCTAGTGGTTTTGAGTTATTTTTAAATAACTGTTACTATGTACCCAGTTTGTCTAAAAACATTATTTCAGTTTCCGTACTCGATAAGGACGGTTTTTCATTTTTTATAAAGGATAATAGCTGTATTTTCTCTTTCAATGAAATGATTTATGACAAAGCAGTTTCCATGAATGGAATTTACATCTTAGACCAAACCACGGAAATATTACACGTGAATAATAAGAAATTAAAGGTTGGTGACAAAGATCAAACCTATCTATGGCATTGTCGAATGGGACACATAAATGAAAAGCGCGTGAAGAAACTCGTCGATAATGGGACTATTCCCGCATTCGATTTTTCTACATATGGCACGTGTGAATCATGTCTTATTGGCAAAATGACTCGAATTTCCTTCAAAGGTGTTGGAATGCGCGCTAGTGACCTATTAGGACTCATACATACGGATGTTTGTGGACCTATGTCAATTACCGCTAGAGATGGCTATAGATATTTTATCACTTTCACGGACGATTTGAGTAGATACGGATATGTCTACGTAATGAATCATAAAAGTGAGTCCTTTGAGAAATTCAAGGAATACCAGAATAAGGTTGAAAACCAACTGGGTAGGAAGGTTAAAGCACTCCGTTCAGATCGGGGTGGCGAATATATTTCAAAAGAGTTTGATCAACACCTTTGTAACACCCCCATTTATTTAGGAGCCTTTAGCTAGACATTTCCAAATAAATAGGACTGTTACCATCTCGGTTTCCCGAGGTAGTGAATAACAAAGTCCAACTCACCAAAGTACTTTAAATTAAAACTTTAATGATTACATGTTTATTACAACTTAATCAACTACAACTTAATATAAAAATAAATACAACTCGCAGCGGAAATTAAATAAGTGATATAACTACATTTGTGATCTAGACTCCTGCAGGTCCGAAAGCTCACACGCCCAAGCTCCCCATATCCAGCTAACTCAAAACCTGTTATTTAAATCTGCTCCCCATTTAACCGGAAATATTAAATGGTTCACCACAGGATGCCATCAATTAAAGCAGGCATCAATTTTATTTTGACACAGAAGCAAACACGTCAACCAATGGTTGAGTAGGATAATCACACAACATTAAATATACAAACTAACAGATGTAAACACGTGGAATAAATACCACTACCAATTCTCATCATAACCACACTAGTCGTCCCGGTCCTTGACCGAGGCTCCACCACACCGTCGTCCCGCCAATTCCTGGCCCGGGGATAAGCACAATTGTCGTCCCAGTCCGAGACTGAGGGTAATCTCATAACTCATCGTCGTCCCAGTCCGAGACTGAGGATAATCTCATAACAATCTCATATCCCGCAATATAAACACAACGCGTCTCGGTCCAAGACGAGGATAACCGATAAAATAGTATGCCAATACGAATAATCCAATCCAATAATAAACAACCACAATAATCCGACAATAATAATTTATGCATCCATTCAATCCCACAAAAGAAAACGAGTTGAGTAGTTATCCTACCTGGCAAGCAAGCACTCCAATTACGCAATACAATAAAATAGCTCCTCACAATACCGTCACCTAATAGTAATAGTGTTTATAATTACCAATTAATTAAATAACTTCATTATAAATCAACTACTTTAATTATATTCCATCAATTATAATTTATTACCTTCTAATATATAAATTATTTAAAGGTCTATGATAACCAAAAACCCGATTCAATACAACCCGAGTCACCAACCGAACTATACAATTAAAACCCGTCACAAAAACAAACAACAAACTCCTCCCCTAAACACCGTGTAACCCGTGTGCAACCATCCCCCCATAAACACCCTCAAAACCGACACCACACACCACGACAGCCACCACCCGATATGCCTACCTCCTCCCTACACCACGTCCCTTACAAAAACCCACTCACCACCCATCAAACCACCAGCAGCAGCCCAGAAACTCACGCCCTATTCCCCACGACACCAACAACACTCACCTGACAGACCCACAAAACCCGTCCCAAAACACCACCTAACACCACCTATGCTGCCGCCTACAACCACCACCCAACTCACCAGTCCACCCTCGACAAAGATCATCCAAAACTACCCCAATCCAGACCACCAACGACCACCAAAAACACCCTCAAAACAGCCTGCCCAGAACACGAGCTTCTCCCCTGTTTTCGCCACCACCGCCACAAACCGCAACTTGCCACCATACCACCACCACCAAAAGGACCGACCACCTTCCCCCGTCACAACCCCTCCATACCCAGGTCAAGACGAGGTTAATTAAGGGTTCAATTACCCATTCCAATCACCCACAACCAAACCCGTATAACCCCCTGACCAGCCACCTTTAGCCGCCTGCCACCGCCACCCTAGGCCATCCTAGACACCACAACTACACCCATTCCAACCCTTGCAACCCCACGTACCACCTCCCAAAGTTTGGTCGCATTCCGTCAAGGTTTGGGTCAGTTTCTAAGTGTCTTAAGATCGTCTGACATTTAGCTGTATAAGAAAATAAAACAAGATTAAAAGTTGTTACCTATTAATTACCGCTTGCTAATTCCGTCTCCAAAAGCTCCTTCTTTTAATTAATGAATTATTTCTCAGATTTAAGGTGGTATTTATAGTGTAAGCTTTAGAGAATACGAGGTCGATTAGGAAATAATCTTAATTTACCTATTCTAATTAGTATAGAAATTACTATAATTATAATTATAATTATCATTATTATTATTATTATTATTATTATTATTATTATTATTATTATTATTATTATTATTATTATTATTATTATTATTATTATTATTATTATTATTATTATTATTATTATTATTATTATTATTATTATTATTATTATTATTATTATTATTATTATTATTACATATCTTATTTTATCTTTACTAATTTATTATCGCCTTAAATTATTATTAGTAATAATATAATTACTACCTTTCCATATTATATTATAATTATTTTCCGATGCAAATCCCGATTATACTCTAACCTTATTATACTAAATTTCAGTCCAATTACTTAATGTCACGTGGTCCAATACTCAATTATTAGCTAAGCCCAATTCCCGACTTGTTTTACTTATTTTATTATTTAATTATCGTCTTATTTGTAATTCATTATTAGAAATGCCTTTAATTAATTAATAAATTACATAAACTATTCTCATAACTCATCATTAAAATACGGGGTATTACAACCTTAAAGACTGTGGAATCGTTTTACAGTTAACTCCACCTGGAACACCTCAATTGAATGGTGTGTCCGAACAGAGAAATCGAACCTTGCTTGATATGGTTCGATCCATGATGAGTCACACGGTAGTACCTGATTCATTATGGGGTTTTGCTCTTTTTGTCACCGCTTGCTCTTATACTTAACCGAAGTCCGACTAAAGTCGTCGACAAGACTCCATATGAAATGTGGAGGGGAACGGTCCCCAACTTGTCCTTTATTCGGGTTTGGGGCTGCAAGGCTTATGTCAAGTGGAGACACGAGGATAAGCTCGGCCCGCGATCGGTCAAGACATACTTTATTGGTTATCCAAAAGGAATGTTTGGTCATTACTTCTATTCGCCTACCGAACATCGAGTTTTTGTTGCGGCTAGTGCGACGTTCTTAGAGAAAGAATTTCTCGAGAACAAGACAAGTAATCGAACCTTCGAGCTGTCGGAGATTCCAGAACCAACAACCGAGGAACAGATAGAGGAAGTTGTTCCTCCAACTGATGATCCGGTTAATATTCCTGAGGAACCTAGGAGGTCGGGTAGAGTCTCTAATCCTCCGGACAGATACATTGGTATGGTCGAGGAGAATGACGTTTTGCTCCTAGAGAGTAATGAACCCGCTACCTATAAAGGTGCTATGGCCTGTTCCGACTCAAAGCTATGGCTCGAAGCCATGCAATCCGAGATGGACTTCATGTATGAGAATGACGTATGGGATATAGTTGATTTACCTAATAAGGTAAAACCTCTACAGTGCAAATGGCTTTACAAAATAAAGCATTCTGTAGACGCAACCAGATACCTATAAGGCACGACTAGTGGCAAAAGGTTTCACCCAAGTGCACGGATTGCATTATAATGAAATTTTTGCACCTGTAGTCATGCTACGTTCCATTCGGATAATCTTAGCGATTGTCGCTTTTCATGACTATGAAATTTGGCAAATGAATGTGAAAACCGCCTTCTTAAACGGTTATTTGGAGGAAGAGTTGTACATGGTGCAACCCGAAGGTTTCATAGATCCTGAACATCCTAAGAAAGTATGCAAGCTTAAGCGTTCCATTTATGGACTTAAGCAAGCTTCTCGGAGTTGGAATCATCATTTCGACCAGGTGATAAAAGAGTATGGTTTCACTCGATCGGTCGAGGAACCATGCTTATATATCAAGTCGAGTGGGAGCAATATTGTTTTCTTGATATTGTATGTCGATGATATACTCTTGATTGTGAATGACATTCCTCTCCTATCTTCGGTTAAAGGATGGTTGAAGAACCATTTCCAGATGAAAGATCTGGGTGAGGCACAACGCATATTGGGAATCCGTATCTACCGAGATAGATCACGACGGACGTTATCACTTAGTCAGGAGTCTTATTTGGATAAGATTTTTGAGAGGTTCAGCATGACCAACTCCAAGAAGGGGAACCTTCCAATGACGTCTGGGATGCAGTTGAGCAAGTCTCAGTCACCCACGACGCCTGAAGGAATTGAGCGCATGAGTCGTGTTCCTTATGCATCTGCAATAGGATCAATCATGTATGCCATGATATGCACATGTCCAGACGTGGCATATGCATTGAGTATGACGAGTCGGTACCAAAAGAATCCAGGTGAAACACACTGGATAGCTGTTAAAAACATCCTCAAGTACCTACGGAGGACTAAGGATAGGGTATTGACTTATGGAGGAGATACTAAGCTATGCGCAATCGTTTGAGACCTAATCCATCTGCTCCCTTTCTAACCCTAGATATTGCAGCTGTATTTATAGTTGTAGATGTCTAAGACTTTTGTTAAAATAAATAGATACCAAAATATAAAATTTCGGTGTTACACTTTCTATTTTTCTCTCTTTTCTCCCCTTTATTTGTGCATGAATCGCGAGCTTATAAACTTGAACTTTAATCTTTTGTTTATGAATTCCTTTGAATTACAAGACTGCTGCTTTAATTGATGATTCATCTATTAATCAATTCACTATTTTGTATTGATTCCTTTAATCAGACACCATCATACCTTTGATTAAAATACGCTTCCCAAAGAACTAATAAATGATTCAGACGGATTGGGTAATTGATGTAAAACATAGCAATTTGTTAATTAAGTAATTAAACATTTATGTCTGAAAACCCTAATGCTCTCTCAAAAAAACCCTTCTCTTTCTCCAGATCTCGAAAACGATCCGGATGCCCGCTCAACTAAGAAATTCAAAATGCATCAGCATGATGAGAACCCGCCAGGTACTCTGTCTGTCAACACGATGGAATCAATGGTGCCGGATAGTTTGGGAGGTTTTGCTTCCCAAACCTCCAATCCCAAACCCTCATATCTGGCCACTTTGAACAATGGTGTGTCACCATCGTTCGCCATTAATAGGGAAGCAGGTTTTAACATCACAAACAATATCATTTATGATGATGTTTCAGATGATGATGTTGAAGACCAAGAAATGGCTAACGATATTACTTGCCCCACCATTCTCTTAACGAAGGAGGAGAAAATGATGATTAGGCGACAATGGAAAGACTCCCTAATTATTAAAATGTTTGACAAAAATATCGATTATTTCTCCCTTCTTCGACAAATTAAGAAGAAATGGGCCCTTAAAGGAGGTCTGATTCTTACTGATGTCGGTTGCTCGTACTATGTTGCGCGGTTTACATGTAGGGAAGACTATGATTTTGTACTCACACAGGGGCCACGGATGATCGGAGATCATTATCTCACAATTAGGAAATGGGTTCCAAATTTTATTGGGACGGATGAACCAATCAGGTTCCTAACTACTTGGATCCGAATTCCCAAACTGTCTGTGGAATACTATCATGAGGATATCCTTAAAAAGATTGGTAGCAAGATTGGAAAAGTAATCAGAATTGACACACCCACGGCTAATGCGGAGAGGGGTCAATTTATAAAGATGAGTGTAGAAGTGGATTTATCGAAACCTCTGCTTTCGAAATTCAGACTAAATGGCAGGGTTTGGATAGTCCAGTATGAGGGATTAAGACTTATTTGTTATAAATGTGGCAAATTGGGTCATATGGATACTAAGTGCCCTTTATATCCAAGTGAACAGATGGGTGATCAGGGAGATAATGGCATTCGTCCTCAGCAAGCGCAGGACATGTCTAACTGGCACAGTAATGAACCTGTCATTCAAGAGAAGACTAAGGAGACGTATGGTTCATGGATGCATGTGAAAAAAACCCGTGAGACGAAACGACTCGGGTTGACAAAGACAAGAAAACAGAGGATAATGCCCCTGTTTTACAGAATGTTCAGGTTTTAAAAAAACCTGCACAAGCTATGGGGTCGAGATTTGCTGCCTTGGATGATGAGGTAACAGGTGAAGGTGACGTGAACAACATGATGGAGGATAATTCCTTAGTTGAGGTACGGGTGTTAAGTGAACTGGTTGATAAAGGACAAACGGGTCGGGTCATAGAGCAAGAGTTAGAGGATAGCCCTATAGCTCTGAATGATATATCAATTAGTGATCTTAACCAAAATACTCGCCGTAATATCTTGCAGAATCGTAATGTAGGGGAAAGTAGGATTTGGATTCCTAAAATTATGGAAAAGCAATCTAATATTCCCTCAAAATCAAATCCTTCAGGCTTTAACATAATCAAGGAAAAGATTACTCCTAGTATACCTACAACTCAGGTTTCTTTACCAAAATCCTCGTCCAAAGTTTCCCACACTCCCTTGGGAAGTATTAACCCTAATATTCCCATAATCCCAAAAAAATTCCCTAACAATTCCCATTCTAATTCCTTATATAAAAAATCACATAAAACTTCCATATCTAAAGATATTATTCTCAAAAAGAAGTTTGTCCCGCAAAATCCTCACAACGCACACAAAAGGACTCATCGTCCTGCTGCCATATCTCTTGGTCGCAATGTTGACACCATCCCACCAGCACCAGACCCCCCTCATCTTACACCTGAGAGTCCCTCCATCTCTGTACATCCCCTGGTCAATTCTGATGGTGGAACCGAGAATGATCTCGGCCATTCCATTGGCGAAAAGCTTGATGATGGACATCAGGATATCACCAAATCCGATGTTGAACACTCCGGAGCTAGCTCTACAAGTGGGACTCATCTCCAGCGAGATGGAAGTCCTAATGAGACTTTCTGAGGCTTTTTTGTCCTCGATACCTTCACATCCTATTAGTTTTATGGATAGATTCCCCAACTTTATGAGTCGTAAACCCGCTGTGAGTATTATGACTTGGAACGTTCAAGGTGCTGGAAATCCAGCTGTTCTCACTATGTTGAAAGAGTTAATTCGTGTTAATGATCCACAGGTTTTGGCGTTGCTTGAACCACATATCAGTGGAGATACAGCGCAGCGTGTTTGTGATCGTATTAATTTCAGTGGTAAAACTAGAGTCGAAGCTGAGGGATTTAGTGGTGGTATTTGGTTGTTTTGGCGCGCTGAATTAGTTACTGTCACTCCTATTATCCACCACCCCCAACACATCACAGTAGAAATTAGTAGAAGAGGAGAAACACCGTGGTATTTCTCTGCTATTTATGCGCAGCCAGATAGTGTAAAGAAAGAGGAGCTGTGGAGGGATTTGGAAGCATTTGCTCGCTCTCATGACAAGCCGTGGATGGCAATGGGGGACTTCAATGATACGAGATATCTCCATGAAAGAAATGGTGATGGTAACACGATGAGACGAAGATGCCACAAGTTTAATTCTTGGTTGGAAGATAACAATTGGATGAACTTAGACTACTCGGGGCCTGATCATACTTGGATGAGAGGACACTCAAATAGCACCAGAAAATGGGCACGTTTAGACAGAGCGATATGCAACTCATCATGGTGAATCATGTATGCGGAGGGGTCTCTTCGTCATTTGGTTCAAAATCAATCTGACCATTGCCCCATTCTCATGAACACAAATGGTTTTGCGCCTATTCCCAAAACTTTACGGCCTTTCAGATTTCAAGCAGCCTGGATGAATCATAACAAGTTCTCTGAATTCGTTAATCACAATTGGAATAACAATGAACCCTTATTTCCTTTTGTCCATGAATTTGCGTCAAAGCTGCAGAAATGGAACAAGGATGTTTTTCACAACATTTTTGCCAGGAAACGAAGCCTGGAGAGACGCATTTTGGGCGTTCAAATGAAATTGAGCAGGGGAGGACCAGATTACTTGTTCAAATTTGAAATGAAACTGAAGAAACAATTGGTTGATGTGCTTCGGGAAGAAGAATTGTTATGGTTTCAGAAGTCTAGAATGGAACTAATTTGTGACGGAGACCGTAACACGCGTCTGTTTCACCTGAGTACCATCATTATGAGGAAACAAAATCGTATTGAAAGTTTACAAAATGAACAAGGTGAATGGGTGTGGGATGCGGAGCTGGTTAAAAATATGGTCCTTTCATATTTTCAGAATCTTTTTGCGGGACCTGTTACTACTTGCAATTTTGAGGGACTGACTTGGGGTCTCTTCCCGTCCTTGACTCAGAACGAGCAGTTGAAGCTTAGCGGAAATTACACGATCACAGAAATCCAAGGAGCTTTGAGTCAGATGTTGCCTTTCAAGGCTCCTGGACCTGACGGATTCCAAGCTTTGTTTTACCAGTCACAATGGGACACGGTTGCCCCAAGTTTATGTCAACTGGTTTTCAACGCACTTCATGATGGAGTTTTCCCAGACGGTCTTGGTGAGACTTTCATTGCTCTAATTCCAAAAGTGGACCACCCGCACCTGGTCACTCAGTTTAGGCCCATAGGTTTATGCAATGTGGTTTACAAAATCATTACTAAAATGATTGTGAATCGCCTGAAACCCG
This sequence comes from Silene latifolia, assembly GCF_048544455.1. Taxonomy (NCBI): domain Eukaryota; kingdom Viridiplantae; phylum Streptophyta; class Magnoliopsida; order Caryophyllales; family Caryophyllaceae; genus Silene; species Silene latifolia. The sequence goes on along the minus strand of NC_133537.1, from coordinate 94,464,923 downwards.
TTTTGCCTATTCTCATCAATCCTGTCCAAACGAGTTTTGTGCCAAAGCGACAAATTGCTGACAATGTCATTCTTGTGCCAGAAGTTCTTCATTCTATGAGGAGTAAAAGAGGAAGAAAGAGTTACATGGCTCTTAAACTCGACCTCGAAAAGGCTTATGATAAATTAGAATGGCCTTTCATTAGACACACTCTGCTTGATATGAAGCTCCCAGATGGAATGGTTAATACCATTATGAAATGCATAAAAATTTCTTCTCTCAGCATACTGTGGAATGGCGAAAGAACCGAAGCCTTCGTTCCAACAAGGGGTATCCGTCAAGGAGACCCTTTATCCCCGTATTTATTCACCATTTGTATGGAGAAACTTAGTCAATTGATTGAGAATGAGATCAGAGAACACAATTGGAAAGGATTTCCGTCTTGTAAAGGAGGCCCGACTCTTTCTCATTTATTTTTTGCAGACGATATAATCCTTTTTGGAGAGGCATCGGTACAACAGGTTCGGATCATTAAAAAATGCTTAGATATCTTCTGTCAAGCATCAGGACAACGGGTAAGTTATGCGAAATCGAAAGTTTTTTTCTCGCCAAATGTAGACGAACTGGTTGCGGGAGACATTGGTCGTGAGCTTAATATGGAGATAACAGAGGACTTGGGAATGTATTTAGGAATGCCCACAATTAATGGGAGAGTGACAAAGGAAACTTTTGATTATATTGCTCAAAAAGTAGATAAGAGACTAACCGGCTGGAGGTCCAAAAATTTGTCTCTAGCAGGAAGGGCAACTCTTATTCAATCAACCCTATCAGCTATTCCTACCTATGCGATGCGGACGCAGTTACCTCGGGCTCTTTGTGACGATCTCGATAAGAAAGCTCGTAGGTTTCTGTGGGGTGGGGACCAAGACTCCCGAGGCCTAAGTTTAGTATCATGGGACACTGTTACGAAAGAAAAAGCAAATGGGGGTTTAGGCATGCGCTCGATGAGACAAGTTAATGTTGCGTTCATGGCTAAACTCGGATGGAGAATGCTCACGGAGCCTAACTCGTTATGGGCGCGTCTACTTCGACATAAATACTGTAAAGGCCGGTGTGACATGAAGATGTTTGAACCGAAGTAAGTGAGCTCAAATACTTGGAAAGGAATTGTAGAAGCCATGGAAGCTACGAAAAAGGGGTTGGGATCAATTTTAGGTAACGGTACAGAGACTCTGTTCTGGCAGCAGCGTTGGGCGACAGATCTTCCCCTAATTGAACTAACTTCGAGTCTCATTCCGGACTCAATTAAGAATTGCTCTGTGGCAGACATGTGGGATACTCAGACCGGATGGAAATGGGAGAACTTTGCTGAGTTTCTTGCACCTGAGGTCCTGTAAACGATAGCTTCGTATGAGGTTATTCCTGGAGACACTAGTGATGACCAGATTTATTGGGCAGAAACGTCATCGGGTTTCTTCTCGATCAAGTCTGCAGTGAACCTTATTAGAGGAGAGGTAGGTGGCGGGGAGAATAATGGTTTGAAGCTCCCTTGGAAGACATGGGCACCGCAAAAGATGAGGATGTTTCTTTGGTTGGTAATGCATGATAAAATTATGACAAATGTTAATAGAACTCGAAGAGCTTTCACTGATGAGCCATGGTGCGGGGTATGCGTGGACCGAGAGGAGACAACCTTACATGTGCTTCGTGACTGTAGTGAGGCGAGAAAGATTTGGAACTTATTCCCATTTGTGAAGGAGCAGCAGTTTCTGACAGTAATGGACATAAAACAATGGATAGTGTTTAATTTATCTCATAAGGGCAGGGAGGATCTCAGGTTATGGGCGACTACTTTCACAGTGGTTCTATGGTGGATATGGCGCTGGAGAAACTGTCGTGTTTTTGGAAGGGAAGAGGCTATTCCTACGAGCTTATTCACATTCCTAACACAGCGTATCTGGGAAGTGATTAACGCTAAAGATTCTTTGGAAATTTGTTGCAAACCAGTGGAGCGAATGCAGCGGGAAATTTTTGTTCGATGGGTGGCGCCACCGGATAATTGGGTTGCGTTGAATATTGATGGGGCGTCGAAGGGGAACCCAGGGCTAGCAGGAGCCGGTGGATTTTTTCGAAATGCAATGGGTTCTGTTATTGAGGCTTTATCTGAAAAATTAGGAATTGCGACGGTTACTCGAGCTGAGCTAATGGCCCTAAAACGAGGACTCATGATAGCCATGAAACGCAAGATCACTCATCTCATTATTCAAACCGATTCGAAACTGGTGGCTTCTGTGAGAGAGGCAGAGCACTCATACCCATCGGCACAAGCACATTTGATGAAGATATGCAAATCCTTTATTGAAGATAATCAATGGCAAGTGCGGATTGTCCACATATATCGGGAAGCGAATAGTTGTGCGGACTGGATGGCGAACTTGGGTGTTTCTCAGAGTATGCAGTTGTGCCGGGTGGACCATACGAATATGCCGCTCCAATTATTCAATCTCTGTCAACAAGACATGGGGGGTGTTGCTTGGCCGCGCTTTGTGCCTATGTTTCCGTGGTAGTGTCTGAAGTGTAGTTGTGTGTGTCTCGTTTTCCTTTTAATTTCTTTATGTTTTGTTTTTCCTTTCGAGTATGGATGTAATCCGCTTCTCTTCACAAAAAAAAAAAAAAAAAAAAAAAAAAAAAAAAAAAACATAGCAATTTGTTTATATTAAATTGTTAATTGTTTGAACATGCAAACGGGTCGGGTCACACTCACTTGTGGGATTATATTCCAACAATCATGATGTATTTTCGATGGAGTTGTTTTTGTTGGTGTGAATTGGGTTGTGCTTGTTTCAGGTTGACATCAGGAATCCTTCAACGGCTAAACGTGCTCGAACAGACGGTATGTCGTCTATTCTTTTTTTCGTCAGTCGTGGATTAACGCTGCTTTCCAAACCTAAGGCAATGAAACAATTTTACTTAACTCAGTTATGGACCATTATAGATGTAATGACATGGTGTATTTCTTTTGTAAATTGTCAATTCTGACTATGTTCACTTAGCTCTTTAATGTGATCTGTCTGTGCTTTGGTCGGAAAACTCGGAATTGGATGTTGTAACTTTGTAGCTCGAGTGTTGGACATGGTTTGAGAGAACTATTTCACTTCTCAGTAGTTGGGCATAGTTCTTTATGAAAAGGTTGATGAAGGGCGTTGGAGTTGTTTGAATATTCTGTGTGAATTCCAATTGATGGGCATGAATGATGACAGTTTATAAATTTGGTAAAGTGGTGATAGGGAGAGGGTTTTGGCAGAAGATCGAATTGAGATCTAAATGCGATTTAGAGATCGATTATCCTGCTTCTCTATAGTCTATGTTATAATGTTGGTAACCTATAAGGATATCTAGTTAGTAGTATGTACATTCAAACATTTCTGATGGTATGGGTTTCTACTCAGACCTCAGTGATGGACCTACAAAAATTTATGAACAGGGTCCCTTGAAATATTTATATCTATATCAATATGCAAAAGTTACATATTTTAGTTTTATTTCTAATAAATAATGCACAAAACTTTTAGCTTTACGGCGTCTCGGGATTCTGAAACTTCCATCGTGGATCCCCCAATATACATTATGCTTTTTTCATAGTTGTGTAATTCTATGATTCACTAAGCAATGTTTAGTTTGCGTTGGACATATGGTGATTGTTTCACATGGAGTTGGTGGTGGTTCTTATGATTTAAGAGGACTAGTTCCTTCGTAGTAAAATGGGATATACCTATGAGGGCGTGTTGTTAATTTGATGTCACCATTCATATTGCCTATCCAGTTGGCTATGTCCTCTATTTGTGATTGAGATATTCATTTCTTAGTTTTCCTTTTTTATGTTTCTCTTGGGACTGCTGCTGCAATGTAATGGATGTCTTGCATTTGTTTGTAAAAGCCTCCTTCGAGTTTTAGTTTACTTTATAAGAAATTATACTTTTGTTGTCTATATATTTGCACTGATGTGACTAGATTTCCTTGTCGTAAAAGTTGTTTATAATTCTACTTCCCTTTATCTATCCAATACAGGTGGCCGTAGGGAAGATGATTGGACTTGCCCAGGCTGTGGCAATGTCAATTTCTCTTTTAGAACAACTTGCAATATGCGTAACTGTACTCAGCCTAGACCAGCTGATCACAATGCGGTAAGATGTGTAGTGCTGGGATCCATCAGTCTAATTTTATTTATTTTCTCTTTTTTTTCCCCGGAGTAGGGGCATGTGCTCATATGATTACAATTTGTCTTATAACAGAAATCGGCTCAAAAATCTATGCAACCCCATCAGCCTTATTCATCTGCTGGTCCTTATGGCGGAGGCTCTGTCGCACCACCATCTTCAATGTACTTAGGAATGCCACCCTACGGGTCTTCAATGTTCAACGGGTCGCCAATACCGGCTTATGATGCCCAATTTTCTGGAGGGTCACCTTATCATTACAATTACGCAAATCGCATGCCTGGCGGCAGTCCTTACCCTTCACTGCATATGTCTAGTCCACCTCCTCCATATTCTGGTGGGTCCTTTTGAGTTTTGAGTACGTAAAAATAGAAAAACAAGGCAGGGGAAAATTTTGTTATGTTTTTAAAATTCTGCTCTCTAAATCCGTTGTTCAGAGTCTCCTAGTGTTGCTAGCTACTATATGTTATTCTTTACTACTTCAGTTTTTCTTTCAATTAATTGCTGGATTTTTGTTAATCAATAGTATGGTAGATGTCTCAGGCTAGGTCTCTGTTCTGAAAGTATTGTTTTAATTTTTTATGCTGCGTTTTTGAACCAAAACTATTTTTTTGCCACTATTTTTCGGCTTTCTGACTCCTGCTTATGATATATTTCCTCTATAATTAGTGTTTGTCATGTTTGACTTTGTGCAAATATTAGAGCTCGCTCACTTATACAAGGAAATAGTGATCTATAGTATATACTATCAAAGTTATAACAGTATAATTAATCTGTTGGATATTTTACTTCTCAAATTTTAAAACCGTAGACGTGGAACATGAAACTTCACAAATATTTTAAATATGTTGTAGATATAATGTATAATGTATTTTTCATACATCTCCCGATTTTTTGTCCTTGCATAAAGTGGAAATCTATTTTCCAATGCTCTGGAGTCTGGATTTTTGATGATATTGCCTGCTTGTAGGTGGGATGTATGGCTTGCCTCCGCCAATGATGGATCACTATGGTATGAGTTTACCACATATAGCTCCTCCTGCTATGGTATGTCTTTGTCTTGACCCACAATTTTGGGGTATGTTATTAAGAGTGTGGACTATGGTTCATGTTGTGTTGTTAATGAGAATTATGGACGTGCTATTGAACAATAGTTAAATTGTATCGCAGCAAAATGCACGAGTCGTTTATCTGAAAGTAATATTTTTTGCAGGTACCAAGGCCAGGGTTTTTCCCTGATGATAAGTCTCAGAAGAAAGGTTTGAATCCTTACTTTCAAATGGTTGCCTTTTTTGAAATCCTAAGCGTGTGTTTTGTGATCAAAGCTGTCTTTATTGGTGTTCTTCGTTGCAGATCTGATACGTGATAATGATTGGGCATGCCCCAGTTGTGGAAATGTTAATTTCTCTTTCAGAACAGTTTGTAACATGAGGAAGTGTGGCACACCTAAGCCTGCATCACAGGTCACACATTTTTACAAATTTTACAAGATTAGTTGATAATATCAGTGAAAGACAGTGAGACCGTCCTAAATAGTCATTGGATTAAATGAATGAATTAACTTTTTACAAGTGAGGACTGAGGATGTAGGATTGTGTCACTTGGATTGTCAATTTGCAAGCACTGACTTATTAGATAACTATTGATTAATACATCCTAAAAATAGATAGCTATTGACGGGACGGAGGGAGTAGCAAGGGTACTAACTAAAAAACCCCAATTGGTTGGCTCTCATGGCCTTGTCATTCTTTAACGTTATTTTCAATACTTGACAGAACCTGATTTTTTGTGTGTTTGTTTATCTCCTTTTACGAACAATTGCAGGTTGCAAAATCTGATAGAAATTCAAGTAAGTGTTAATATGTGAAATGATCAGCTTTCAGTATAGGATGATTTGCAGTGGAGCTAACACCTTCTCTATTCCAGGACCAAATATGCCTGATGGCAGCTGGAAGTGTGAACAATGTGGTAACATAAACTTTCCTTTTAGAACTAAATGTAATAAGCAGAATTGTGGCGCCGAAAAGCCATCTGAGGAAACAAAATCACCTTCCCAAGAAACAGAGGGAAATGGGCAGGTATGTGGTGTTATTTACTTCCTGTGTCTTTTATGTCATTTTTTTATATTTTTACTCAATACAAGAAATATTATAAAACTGGTGTTACTGTATAACCGGTTAAAGCTCAAAATATTTGTTTGAAAGTTCAAAATTTGTGCCTAAACGCTCAAAATAACAATTTCTCAAACAAAAACTAAATGTATTCAAAAATATTTTATGCGGATTCCAGAACTTTGTCAGGAAACTCGACTGATAATACCCAAGTGGTTAAAAGATTAAAAAACTGTAACTATAAGTGTCAAAAACTGCAACTATAAGCTTGAAAAACTATTAACTATAAATAGGCTGTTGCCGTGGTGGTGTGTCCATGGATGGCTGGTATGGGTCTGCCTGTGGTTGACAGTGATGGGTGACCAGACTTGTGTGGCGGGAGGTCGGTGATTGCACGTGTGACTTTGGGATGAAGAACAAGGAAGGGGGTCAATATGGGGAGAAGAGTTTATAATAGGATCTGGGAGAAGAGGGAGGGGGATTCAATATGTTGAGTTCTTTTATTTTATAGTTATTGAAGTAGTTATTTTTCATTGCAATTAGGGAAAACGACTCATTATTATTTGGTTTTGGATTATGATGGAGTAAATCAAAATGGCTCAATAAAGTCTTTATGCTTCCTGTACTGTGACACAGGTGATTATCGATTCATTTCATGATGCAGTTTTCATTAAGGGTCTGCTCGAAATAGCCTTTCTGTCATTATGCGTTTTGAACCAAGGGGTCTCCATCCCCTTATTAAAAAGTTGTCGTCTAATTGATACAGTACTAGAAAATGGCTCAATTAAGGGTTTCTTAGATGATGGTCTTAATATGAGAGAACCTCTTCACATTAGAATTTGTCGCTTTGTTTTTAGTATTCTAGGACTTCATGCACTATTGATTTGCAATTGTCTACTGTTCCAGTGAGTTTTAGGTGATGTTTGGTTGTTGAGAAGGTCCAGAGTTGTCGTTCAGCATGCTCAGTATCGGTGTCTGAAAGTCAGTCATTTTGTCATCTGCATATTTCAGCGGTCACTCTACCTTTCACTGTGTCTGGGCTCCCATGGTTTTAGTTGTCTTACGTGGTTCATTTGTTGGCATATAATTATGAGATTGATTTATAATTAGAGACACTAGAGAGTATATCAATCATCAACAAGATCGAGTTTCTTGAGTCAGCGGAAAATTAGCTAACTCTTGTTAGTCAAAAGCAAACTTTGTTGATATGAGTGGTAAGCCCATCCACTTTAGCAAATTTTGTTCTACATTTTTTTTTGGTGTTTCTCTCATATTCACCATTTGGCTCAACTTTTCTTTCACCATCGACATTTATAAAGATATGCCCCAAAATACCCTATATTAGGAACACAAATTCCTGTTTAAGACGGCAATACCCGCAAAACATAAAATGGGTCAACCCTAGACAAAAGGAGAATGCATGGTGTTTCTAGTTATAGTGGGCCTCCATTGTCCTATTTGTGATTAAAGTAGATAAAGTTCTCATTGCCGCTAATAGTGCCCTCTACCTCTATTCCAACCTGTATGAGTATAGGGCCGCTGTTGGCAGCCTCTAGTACTTGTCGATGACTAGGCCCGATGTTGCCTACACGGTCAATAAATTAGCTTTGTTCGTCCAAGCCCCAACTCATGTTCATTGGCAATCTTTTAAGCGCTTGTTATGTTACTTGTGTGGTACTCTTGCCGTGGGTCTTCCAACTTTTTCGTCGATGTTGCCTACATTGGTCAACAAATTAGCTTTGTTCGTCCAAGCCACGACTCTTGTTCATGGGGAAGCTCTTATGCACTTGTTATGTTACTTGTGTGGTACTATTGTTGTGGGTCTTCAACTTTTTCCTCATACACTGCTCCAACTTCTTCCATTTTGTGATGCCGATTGGAGGGCGAGAGGCTCCTATGTTTCCACCACTGGTTATATTTATTACTTAGGTTGCAATCCCATCTCATGGTCCTCCAATAAGCAACGAGCTCTCGCTCCTTCCTCGATGGAGGGCTGAATTTCGTGGTGATGTTGACACCAACGCCGAGCTCAATTGGTTGACCTCCCTCTTAAGCGAATTTTGGTGTTTCTCACGTACTTTTATGATAAGGTGCCACTCAGAATTACGCAAAACTGGGTTGGTCACTCTTAGGTAAAGCATCTCGCCTGTACGTTTCACTTTGTTCGAGAATGAGAAAAGGTATACATTGATATCATCACTGCAAAAGTGCAAAGTTTGACGATAGCCAGTTAGTTTTGCATAAGAATGTTATATCGATAGGAATGTTATCTGTTAAAAAAAAAAACAATAAACGATACTTATCAACTATCTATTCTATCTATATATTAGGGGGTGTTTGGTTTACGCGTGGGTATGGGTTTGAAATCGTGAATCATACTTGGGTGGTATTGGGTTGGAACTTGATACCTCATACCAGGGGCGGATGCAGAGATTTCTAACAAGGGGGGCATCCAAAAAAAAAAAATTAATCTGATAAATAATATTTTAGATTTTTTTCCCATAAAACTAATGTTGTATATAAATTAAAAATGAAAAAAATATTTAATCCGGGGTAATTTTGTAATCCCATAAAAAATATTTTATTTTGAATTTAAAATAAATATACTTATGGACTATAGTTAATCATAAGATCTTGTATTATATGTTATATTACATTTTAGTACTAATATAAACAATAAATACAAGTGGCTCATTGGTTAAGAAGTTGGTGTATTAGCTTGAGGTGTGGCTCCAATCCTATAGCACTCAGTTTTTGCCTACAGATGATCATAACAAGCAGCAAATGAGATGGGCCTTGGCCCAAATTACCAAAAAATTTATTTCACAAAACATAAAGCACCAGGAATCGAACCTGGGAACCTTGACTTACAAATAAAAACCTTAACCAACTGAGCCACATTTAACTTGTGACTATATTTGATCCTTATAAATATTTATTTCTATATTTCATGGTGGGCACGTGCTCACCCGGGCCACCCCCTGGATCCGTCCCTGCCTCATACCTTCTGTTTGGTTCAATTTTGGGGGTATGGGGTTAGAAATCAATCAAAGCTAAAAAAATCTTCAAAATACAATATTTTTAATAATAATTTTTATACTATTAAATCATGTAGAGAAAATTTAATCAAATAAATATAGAAAAGGATTTTTTTACAATTGTTTTTATCACTTTTTAATATTTCTAATTTGATAACATGAGTATCAATCTCATATCCACCCCCCTCTCTGGGTATGAGAAACCCATACCTCATGGGTTTGAGGTATGGGTATGAAACCTTCATTTTTGTCAAACAAACACATGGTATGAGTTTGGTTCATTCCAAACCCATACCTCATACCTATATTGGGTGAACCAAACACCCCTTAATCTTCTAATATCAATGCTGATATGACATGATATTAGAACCCTTTAGATGACATGTCAACATCAGTTTCACTAATAATTCACTAATAAACTGACTGCTTGACTATTAACTATGAATACCCAATACAATAATCCTTCTTTTTAAAAATACATACTAATAAATTGACTGTTTGACTATTGATGTCGATAAACTCAAATCTCATTCCAACGGGCCACAACCACTAATAATGATAGGTGCAATATTCGACATCCATACAAACACCACATGGGTATATGAATAAAGAAAAGGGATATAAGAGATAAATTGCAAAAATGAGGGATACGTCGTAGGACAACAAAAACACACAAGTGTACAACGTAGGATTCGCCTTTTTTGGTGCTTAGTCATTACGCGTAATTAAAAAACACGAAATAACGAATATTTACCTACGGGTGAAAATTGCTTTAGTATGTTCTTATTTAGTAACTATTAAACATTAATTATTTTAAAATCATTTCTATCTTATAACCACATATTAGAACAGCCCCGTGAATTTCACGGGTTTAAACCTAGTAATGGTTTAATGCTACATGACCTTATTAGGATTTGTGTACTGTAACCGACCAAACTCCCAAATTGGTAAAAAAAGTAGAGAGTTTTGGACAAATTGAAAAAAAAAGTAACATGTTGGACAAATTGGTAAAAAAAAATAGCATATTGGACAAATTGGCAAAAAAAAGTTGATTAAGTGATAATTAGGCCAAAATAATAAATAATACGGAGTATTAAATATCTTCTCTTAATGTTTTAATGGTAAATAATATATATCGCGTAGGGTCAGGTCGAACCATTTCGGGATTGGGTCATTTAGTTGTAAAAACTCTGAAATATTTAGAGAAGAAAGAGCACAATACGTGAGTATTGAGAGTGAACAAGACCAAGGATAGATAGGATACACGAGTGTAACAATAAAAGTGATGATGGCTAGAGAACACACGAGAACCGAGAAAGAGGCTTAAGAGTAGACCGAGGGATATTTGGGAAAGAGAGCGAGTGGCGAACTTCGGGGACGAAGTTCATTTTAGGGGGGGGGGGGGGGGGGGAAGGGGGATATTGTAATAACCGGTATTTGTGAGACCCGTACTTAGACCTAGGGACACGTGAGGGAACCCATATGTACTCGGGAGTAAAGGATGATTCCCCTATGAGACCAAGTAAGACCTAAACTAGACCTAGTAGACTTCCAGTGGACCGAGTAGAACCCCCTAATGGACCAAGTGAGCTGGCACTCGGTCGAGTAAGGGTATACCCGACCGAGTGAGTCCCACTCGGTCGAGTGAACCGGTCACTCGGTCGAGTGGTGCTGAGGTTTACCCGAGAAAGGAAATTCGGAATTTCACCATATCCCAACCCTATCCCATTCATTCTTCTCTTTCTTCCTTCTTACACTAAAACCCTCTCCCTTCTCTCTAAAAATGCTCCTAATGCCCTTCCCTTAGCCTTCAAGTTTGGATTAATGGTGGAACACCTCTCCTATGTCCCGATCTACCATTGTAAGTAAAAATCCCACCTTTTCCTCTTTGTCTTATGAGTAAATTCGAGTTAGGGTTTACTAAGAGAGGTTAATTAATAATTAGCTATGTAAAATGAATAGTTAGTGAATAATAATGAGGGATTTTATGTTGTAATTTAGTATTGTAACACCCCCATTTATTCAGGAGCCTTTAGCTAGACATTTCCCATATAAATAGAACTGTTACCATCTCGGTTTCCCGAGGTAGTGAATAACAAAGTACAACAATTCTAAAGTACTTTAAATTAAAACTTAGCGATTACATGTTTATTACAAATTTAACTAACTAAAACTTAATATAAAATAATTACAACTCGCAGCGGAAATAAATAAAGTGATATAATTGTTCTATGTGATCTAGACTCCCACTATGGTCCAAGTCGAGCTCTCATCCCAATGCTCCCGAGTCAGATATTCTTTAGTACCTGTCAAATTTGCTCTCCATAAAACGGTTCACCGCAGGTGTTCACGAATACACAGTCAAGCGCGAGGTTGAGTAGGAATAAATACTAACAACAAAAACATACGATAACAATCTAATTTCCTTTTTACATTTCACAACCCCCTGACAACGTGCTCCTCCCTTTTAGTTAGCACACTTAAGCCAAGTTCTACTCGTTACATTAATCATCCCGCCAATCCCTGGCCGGGGCAGCCTCAATCCGAAGGTGAGCAAACACACACTACATTACCAAAAGGTAATGTCTGCCACAACATATAGTTGAGTAATATCCACCAGATGGCCTGCAGACCAATCTGGGGCCTGTCTCGAGTAAACACGATAAATATCGTCTGCCAGAATAAATCTGTTCAACCACTCCACATTACTATAAGTAATGTCTGCCAGAATAAATCCGTTAATACTACAACAATACTCCACCACAATTTAAACAATATATATAATATAATTCTCCCTTCCAAAAGTTACGATATTATTAACCACCATATGCAATATAAATCTTCCTTCCAACAATTACGATTATATCAACCAACACAATTCACATACGATCAATTCACTTTAATACAAACCATCCAACAAACATTATCGAGTAAAAGTTGAGTAGAATTTATCCCTACCTGATAAGCAATTCCAATTAAGCAGCTCAAGCAACCCAATAAATAAAGCAATCCGATCCGATTATAATTCTTCACAACCGTCACCTAATAAAAATATTATAATTTATTATATTATTATATTAATTATTCAATTATATTTTAATTATATTAATTATTTTCCGTTTAAATTATTATTACGTAAAAACCCGTTTATTAAAGTCAAGACCCGATTACTTATTAGTACCCGAGTTACAATCACCCAACTAATTATTTTATTAATTATAAATTAATTATAAAACTAATATGAAATCATTATATTAAAAACCCGACTTCCCAAACCCGAGTCAACACCCAAATAAACCCGACTCAATAAATAAAACCCGAACCCATAACCAACCCATGTACCTCGTAAAACACAACAACCCACAATCCCATGTAATACGTGAAACAACCTTTAAAACACCCCCGTATAAAAAACCGTATATAGCGCATACTCACACCCCTTTTGCAGCCACCGTATACTCCCTACCAGCCACCTAGATGTTGGAATATGTGTCCTCCGACAATAATGCGATCACAACTGTTGATCATGATGATCACATGTTTAAATCTCATTTTAAAGAATACAATTGGAAAGTAATATTTTATCACAACCGGTCCACACATATCGGTAATGATTGGGTGACTAGAGTTTGACATTACGTCGTGCGTGGGTGGTGATCGATTGATCCCCTTAGGTCATACCTATAGTGAAATACTCTTAATTGATTATTTAATTAATCGTATGCCGATACGAGTTAATTAAATTGCTTAAAATTGACGGATGATTTTGTGAGTAAAGTTAACGTGTCTTTTTGTAATTCGATTGAATTAGATACGGTCTAAGTAATCAAATTGTTTTATTACTTAGATAAAATTATTATTTACGAAACAATTGAAATTGGATAAATAATTTATTATAAATACAAGTTGTTGTAATTTATAATTTGATAAACCATTTTGGTACATGTAATTAAGAATTACTAGTCGATTTTGTATATGACATATTTTTATTAATATGTTGATTTTTAATATGTTAAAAATACATTATAGTGTTACATGTCATGTAACATGTGACACATGACAAAATAAAATGGATCCTCCATTTTATATTTATATGTGCCGAAAAATTGGAGGGTTTTAGTGGATAATTTGTGTTGATTATTTTAATAAGTGGAAACACTATGATTACTACCTCTCATAGCCTTGCATGCCTATGTTTTCTTGGGTAGAAAAATTAGCCCATGCATTGGGCACTCTAATCCCCTCCAACCGGTTTATCCAAGAGAAAATGATAGAGTTTTTCTCTATTATTATTCATTCACACTTCAACTCATTTTTGCTAGTGTGTTAAAAATTATGATTTTTCCTCTCTACAATTTATGATAATTCTAGAGAAATAAACTCACATTATCCTATCCTCTTGACCGAAATGTTCAAGAGCATTGCAATTTATTTTGTATCAATTTTTAAGCAAGACATATATTATTTCTAGTACATAAATAATATTAGTTCTTAAGAGATTTCTTTGGGTATATGCTTTTGGGAGAGATTCTATACTTGAATCTATGTTCATCCATTAATGGAAAGCTCAAGAACTAACAAGAAGGAGATCTTGTTGGTGCCCTTATAATCCGAAAATCATATGGTGAGAAAACGATTTTCTCATCTTTTGTTATTAAGTTTGCATGCATAAGATCTAGTTTTAATTTTATGACTAAATTAAAATGTACCATATATGAATATGTCGAAATAAGAGATATAGATTTCCAACAAGCGGTATCTAGAGCCTTGGTTGTTTGCATGCTAATTGGTTATAGTTTTTCCGAGTTATACGATTAACATATAAAACTTGTAAATTTGTGTTATTATGATATATCACAAAATAAATTTATGCATGTTAAAGTTTCTGATCCTAAAATGTATTTAGGATATTTTGGTTAATTTATGGATTTTATTGTTCAATTTATATTATATTGGCATTAAAATGTGATTTTTATGATAAAAATGTCATTTTTGGACGAAAATTAGCTAAACTTCGAATTTTCCAGTGATTTTTGGATATGTTTTCACATGTTTTATTTTTAGATGACCTGTAAATTTTCAGAATTTTTGGAGTTTTTATGCTCCAAATATGGTTTTTTCATGATAAAAATCGAATTTAGAAGAAAAATAGGTTAATATGAGATAAATTTCGAATCTGGTCATAGAAATTTAGTATGTTGTCACATGCAATTTTACAAGATGTGTGTAAAATAATAGGCTATATTGAAGTCTTTATGCATGATTTATGAATTTTTGATGAAAAATAGCATAAATAGTGACTTATTTAGTGAATAATTGCTAAAACATATTTCATGACAAAGGAAAAACGTCACATGTTGCATTTTATTATCTTTTTCAGATCTAAAATTGAAAAGTTGATGAATATAATTTTTTCTCATGTTTTTATGATTATAATTGATAAATCCGATAAATCGCAACAATGTTTTTCCTGATAAATTTTTGAAATTTTTAACCTAAGTTTTTGAACATTATGAGTGTCATGGTATTTTTTCCAGAATGTTCATAAGTTTAAATTTCAAATTTTGAATTTATTTGGAATTTTTGTGATTTATTTGAAGTTTGTAGCATTTTTATTGTATTTTAGGTCCATTTATGAACAATTTTGAGAAATATGAGTTAATTATAGTCAAATAGTTAGTGGAGACTAATTTTGAGTCCTAAGTTGGTTAGGGTAATTAACTTGTGCATAAATATGATTTTATGTAATTTATTGTAATTTTAAAAGGTTGAATCACGCAAATCCGTAAAAACCGTTTAATATACGATATTGGCTCCTTAAAGGCGATTTAGCATAAAATTGGGCATGTTCATACATATTATAATGCTGCATTTTATTTATGATTGTCATAATTTTTTTTTTATGTAATTTTGAATTATGTAATTTTTACTTAGTATGACCTTAGTTTTAAATTGATATCACCCGAAATGTATGGAAATATCGATTCGGTTGTAATTTATTGTGATCTCGTATCACCGTTTTGTAATTTAATAGATTTATTTTATTTTAATTACAAATGTATAATAGGAAATTATGTAATTTGTTATGTAATTTATTTGTTCCGGAGTTCCATGAAGACGATGTCACTCAAGAAGGCGATACATAAAGACGGTGTTACCTCGAGATGCGTGCCTCAACCGAAGTTCAAGGGACCAATGGAGTTGGTTTCCGAATATGTAATAGTTAATTAGATTTTCTATTTTAGGAAGGCCATACTAGGATTTATTTTATGTTTTGCATTTTATTTATATGTTGCATGCATCGCTAAATCGCCATAACTAAAACATGCATTGTCATTTTAATTGAGTTTATCGACCGTGTCAATTAGAATTATCGTAGTTCACCGCTTTAGTTCACTTAAAACGTGATAGATAATAAATTGACATGACTTCTCGCTAAAATAATCAATTGAGAAATAGCCTTACCAAAAAGTAGAAACCATGAAGTACCAGTTTCGCAAGGAAGTTGAGCCGGCTTTACCGTAAGACAAACCTTGTTACGTTGGTGAAGTGGGTGATAAATGTCTACCCACCGAATTTATAAAGATGAGGGTTGTTTTCGGCTTTACCGATGCCCAAGTTGATGTAAGTTTGGATCATGGACACATTTATTCGAAATTTGGGTTGAACTCAACGAAAGTATTCTAGACGGTTGCCGGATGTGTTTCGGGCTAAAGATAAATTTTAATGTAAATTTTATCGACCAAGAGTTCTAAAAGTAGAATCGATTAAAGTGTTACTCCACCGAGTTATATTGATAAAGGTTTGTTTTCGGCTTTACCGATGCCTAAGTTAATATGAATTTGGATCTTGGAATCATTTATCATAGTTGGGTAGAGGTCACTATGTAAATGCTATACTTGTTTACGAGTATTATTATAACGATGAATGTGTTGTTTTCATTATTCCGTTATCATTTTGTTCTATTTCTTTACCACAATTCATATACGATATCATTTCGATTTTTTGATTCAAAACTCCTTTAAAACATCGTAACTAAAGACAAATATGAATTTGCTTCTAAAACCTCAAATGAACCATTGCTAAGGATCTCTTGTAAAGAGTATAGATAAAAGTTATTCATTATCAAACAGGTTTTTGATTCTTGACTAACACATCTACTTACAATGGATTGTTCTTCATATACTTAATTGAATTAAGTACCTTGAAGCTATAAATTGTTTTGGTAATTAAATTTGTCAGAATTCGTAATTGACCAAAATAACGCAACCACTTCAATGAAAGTTTTAAGACTAAAACGAACAAATGAAGAGTAATCTTCATGAATTCAATTTTGCTTCTCAAAGCAAAGACTCATTGAAATGAGTGGGAGCATTCTCTTAAACCGTTAAGATGAGGACGAGGTTCAAGAAATAAAAAAAAAAAATTATAATGGAATTGATACAAGGTAATGTTAAAGGTAAAGTTGTTGAGAATGACGATACTAAGCCTATCAATCCCGACCGATAAAGTTTCCATTGTCTTAAATGTTGGACACTAGAAAGGAAACTACCCCAAATTATTGAAGAATCAACAAATTAGTTGTGGGACATCTAATAGGATCTTCTTCTTTAAATGTTTATATGATTGACATAAATTTTGCTAGTACCATTTCGTCAATATTAGAAACCGATGGTGGTTTTCATCATTGTATGTGATACATAGGATGATTAGAATATGACGACTAGCAACAATAATATCGAGAGATAGAGTCATTGTGTAATCAATCTAGTTTTGGGTTTGTAGTTGTACTTAATTATGACTATTAAGTGCATAAACTCTAAATAAGAATATAAACTTGTTAAGATACAAAAGAGGTTTCACTTTTGAGGCCCTATACACCACGATTTGATGTATGGCTAGCCCATTATCAAGGTGAATATATTCTAAACCAAACTAGAATGATATATCATGTAGATGCTGCAAGACTCAAATTGGTAACCCAAGATTAAACCTTAAATTCTAGAATGATAAACGCAAAGAGTTATCGAGTACTCTTGAAACCATTAGATTGTTAATGGTATATGCGTATCTTGTATTCAAAGCAAGATGTCTCGTGCCTTTTGATTGAAAAGGAAATCGAGGTTGTAAATCATTGATACAGAATAGGTTGATCATTTTCTTTTACCAACGATTTAAGTTGACGCTAATATGTTCACTTAATAAGGTAAATAGAGAAATCTTTGAAGAAGCTCAAAGTGTTCAAAGAATCACGATTTAGTCGTGATGGGATTATCAAAGTGAAGACTTTGATATAAACCAAAGGAAATGTGATATAGTATCACAAATTAATCTCTCTTAGCACGCATTATGGGATAATGTGTGATTGGATAAGAATTCAAACGCTATTCGATATGGTTTGGACATCAATCAAGTTACTTTGAGTTACTTGATCCTTTTGGGGATTTTATATTTTGTCTAAATTATTTTTCCACTAAATCTAAAACGAATCATATGAGATATGAAATGGTAGAGTACCATATTTGTAAGTTTTCACAAGAAACAAATGCTCATTTTTCCTTTCAATTATCACGTGTACGACGGGTTTGCGGCTCATGAAGCTGTCTTTCTAAAATACAAGTTTATTTCTAGAAGACAGAGTGGGAGAAATTATTCAAGAGCCACAAAGAATGCCACAATACCACAGAGAATGTTATGTCGCAAGAAACTGGTCTTTCTTGACTACATGACATGTTTTGTGTAAGATATTGTTTCTTTAAAACCTAGGAGGTTAAATTCGTCACTTGTTGAAGATGATGAATTCATGCTACTTTTAAGAAAGTAAAGAGCTCATAACTTACAAAAGAAATCGTTTGATTCAAGTTGATTACTTCTAGAAAGTAATGAACATATGACTTACATGAGAGTGTTTAAAGTCACAACTCAATACAAGGCTTAGAGCCATGAAAATCCGAAATTAAAAGACTTGATTAGTGACAAAGGGTTTTGCACTAATAAAGAGAGATTTCAAAGCAAGATTGGTGGCAAAGAGTTTTGCACTGGTTGAAATGCTTAAGTCTATTTGGATTTTCTTAGGGATTGTGTTTCATTATTATGAAATACATAGCGAGTGAATCTAAAACCCACTTCTTCAATTAGAATGAATGTATTCAATACATGTCTTGAGTTTTGTAGATTCTTGCAATCCTAAGATAATGTGAAACTTAAGAGAGAATCTTAAGTAGGACATCAATGAGTTGGAATAAATGTTTTGATCATGTTATAAAACTTTTCTCGATAAGTCGAGAAGTTGTGTTTATACATGGAGTTTAGTGGGAGTTACGGAAATTTTAATTAGTCTTATGTGGATGACATATTGATCATTGAGAATGATTTAAGACTTTTGGAGTATTATAATACATCTTTAATATCCGGATTTATGAAGATAAATCTACATGATATTAGCGTCAAATAAGAAGTCTCATGTTGATAAGATTCATGACTAGTTCAATAAAATTGAACATATTTGATTGATTCCATTTGCTTCCGCTGCCGAATCAATTAAATAGGAAATGATGTATAACACTTCATATACTTTGAGTATGATGAATTGTTTCAAAATCGAATTCAAGAAATAATTACCAAGTAGCCATATTGATTACCCTTAAGTGCTTGCAGAAGCATTAAGGATATAATGCAAAGTGTTTTTGATGCAATTTTGTGTAAAGGGGTTACACAAGTGACAATTCACAATTGAGATTGCGCATGGTTTCCGACAAAACCATAATCAAAACACATTAGCATGGTTAAGATACCATTGTGGCCATGTTATTTAAGAAATAGATTTTCTAGAATCGTTCTAGGCAATAAAGAACAATGAGAGATATTTATAACGGAAATTGAGTACACTTGCAATCATGAGATGTGCAAGAGGATGAGTCCCGCACACTGTGAAAACAGTGGGAGCTATTCTTAGGCTAGAGGGCCTATGTCTTGATTGGATCTCGACACGTACTCAGAAAGTTTTGTGATGCAAATGCATACATTACAAAGGAAAACGAGTATGTAGTAAGGTTGAGTAAGGTACAAGAAGTTGATAAAACCTACTAACCAAAGCCTTCTCATAGGCTTAACATGATGAGTCATGTTATTTCAATTGAATTGAGATGAACAACTACATTCAAGGTCAAACTGGATTATAGAATATGAAGTAGTAATCAAGTATTGACTACTCATATAATAATCACATTTATCGTTCGAGTTTTTAAATCTGAAAACTCCTTTTATACTTTGTTACATCCAAACGGGTTGTAGAGACAACATTGAACCCCGTTTAAGTGAACACGGATTAGCATTGTATCCGCCCATAGTTACTTACATGAGGTGACGTCTCGAAGTGACTAGAATGTGATGCGATTGATGGCAAGTTCAAGTGCCATGGAGTCATATGAGAATGACTAGTCGATCACATAGGAGACTGTTAGGAACATTTAGTCGGGCCTTATGACCGCTTATAGAGTTCTGGCAAATTTATATAGCCTGGTCGTGGCGAGAGCTACTATAGTATTCTATTGAGTCGATTCTTTTGACTAAAGACTGTCGCCTCGGGGCACAGGCACGATTTGATTAACTTTGATTTGTGTTACTACGACCTTCGTAAATGGGGTCAAATGGGCATATTTTGGGTTATGATGGCTGTGGCTAGTCGAAGGGAATAAGTGCGATAGGAATTGTCCACCCCCTTGTCAGGGTTAAAACAATATTTCAAGGCCACTCGAGGAGTAATGAACTGGAAATGCGTGGCCACGCTCGGAAGATATCTATGATAGATAAATCCGGAAAATCAGTTATTCTCCAGATCGAGGAAACCACTCTCGATATGATCACTTGCAAGTACGACCTGAAAGACACCTTGCATTGAGTGGGAGATAGTAATGGGACAAGAGAATTGGTGACGCACACTTGTCGAGGACAAGTGGGAGATTGTTGGAATATGTGTCCTCCGACAATAATGCGATCACAACTGTTGATCATGATGATCACATATTTAAATCTCATTTTAAAGAATACAATTGGGAAGTAATATTTTACTGTCAACTGGTCCACACATATCGGTAATGATTGGCTGACTAGAGTTTGACATTACTGTCGTGCGACGGTGGTGATCAGTTGATCCCCTTAGGTCATACCTATAGGGAAATACTCTTAATTGATTATTTAATTAATCGTATGCCGATACGAGTTAATTAAATTGCTTAAAATTGACGGATGATTTTGTGAGTAAAGTTAACGTGTCTTTTTGTAATTCGATTGAATTAGATACGGTCTAAGTAATCAAATTGTTTTATTACTTAGATAAAATTATTGTTTACGAAACAATTGAAATTGGATAAATAATTTATTATAAATACAAGTTGTTGTAATTTATAATTTGATAAACCATTTTGGTACATGTAATTAAGAATTACTAGTTGATTTTGTATATGACATATTTTTATTAATATGTTGATTTTTAATATGTTAAAAATACATTATAGTGTTACATGTCATGTAACATGTGACACATGACAAAATAAAATGGATCCTCCATTTTATATTTATATGTGCCGAAAAATTGGAGGGTTTTAGTGGATAATTTGTGTTGATTATTTTAATAAGTGGAAACACTATGATTACTACCTCTCATAGCCTTGCATGCCTATGTTTTCTTGGGTAGAAAAATTAGCCCATGCATTGGGCACTCTAATCCCCTCCAACCGGTTTATCCAAGAGAAAATGATAGAGTTTTTCTCTATTATTATTCATTCACACTTCAACTCATTTTTGCTAGTGTGTTAAAAATTATGATTTTTCCTCTCTACAATTTATGATAATTCTAGAGAAATAAACTCACATTATCCTATCCTCTTGACCGAAATGTTCAAGAGCATTGCAATTTATTTTGTATCAATTTTTAAGCAAGACTTATATTATTTCTAGTACATAAATAATATTAGTTATTAAGAGATTTCTTTGGGTATATGCTTTTGGGAGAGATTCTATACTTGAATCTATGTTCATCCATTAATGGAAAGCTCAAGAACTAACAAGAAGGAGATCTTGTTGGTGCCCTTATAATCCGAAAATCATATGGTGAGAAAACGATTTTCTCATCTTTTGTTATTAAGTTTGCATGCATAAGATCTAGTTTTAATTTTATGACTAAATTAAAATGTAACATATATGAATATGTCGAAATAAGAGATATAGATTTCCAACACTAGAGGTACCACCCCATCAACCACCACTAGCCTGCACCACCAAGACTCCCGACGACCTCCAACCACCAGCCCAACCGCCACAAGCACTCCAAAAACTCGCGCCCTAACACTACCATGACACAACTAATACCGAAAACCCGACACCATCCTCTATACAACACTACACCACCTACGGCCACCACCGTCTCCACCACTGACCCACAGTGGCTCCAGGGGTGGTCCCACCTTCCAATCGTCCCATACATACCACCACCACCTCCTCCCAAAACCGACAGCAGCACTAACAGTACCCTCCTCCTCTATTTCGTGCTTTACGAGCCACCCTACCACGAACCTCCTTCTCCGGCCACCACAACGCCACCCTAAGGGTCGACCTAGCCACCATCAACCATCCCAACCATGCCCAGGTCAAGTCGGGTCCAATTGGTGGTTCGAATCAGGGTCGAATCCCCTGCTTTAACCCGCAACAACACCCAGCAACAACCACGACCCAACACCCTCCTGCCACAATGTCAGCACCACCACCATGGTCTACTAACTACCCCCGTCATAACCCCACCTTACCCAGGTCAAGTCTCGGCCATTAGAGGGTTCAATTACCCATCCCAAACCCCACGACCAACTCGCAACACCTCCCTGACTAGCCATCTTTAGCCGCCTGCCACCGTCACCCTAGGCCTTCCCAGACACCACCACCACACCCATTCCAACCCTTTCAATCCCACGTACCACTCCCCAAAGTTTGGTCTGATTCCGTCAAGGTTTGGGTCAGTTTCTAAGCGTCTTAAGATCGTCTCACATTCAGCTGTATAAGAAAATAAAACGAGATTAGAAATTGTTACCTATTAATTACCGCTTGCTAAATTCCGTCTCCAAAAGCTCCTCCTCTTAATTTGTGATATATTTCTCAGATTTAAGGTGGTATTTATAGTCTAAGATTAGAGAGTATGTGAGGCCAATAGGAAACTATTATAATTACTTTATTATAATTATTTTAGGAATTGTCGTCATTATTATTATTATTACATTACAAATTATATTATTATTATTATCATATATTATTAATCTTACCATAATTAGGATTTTCACCAATTATCTTATTATTGTCATAACATTATTATTATTATTATGATGATTATTGACATTACCTTCCCTTATTATTATTATTATTATTATTATTATTAATTATTAATTCTCGATACAAATCTCCATCACACTCATACTATACTAATAAGTTTCGGTCCAATTAACAATGACACACTGTCCAACACTCAATTATTAGCTAAGCCCATTTCCCGACTCATTCATTATTTTATTATATTATTCCGTCTTTATTGCAATTATTATTACAAATACCTTTTAAATTAATTACTTGAATTACATAAAATATTCTTATAAATACTTATCAAAATACGGGGTATTACAAGTATAGAGTGAATTGTGATAGTTATTACATGATTTATGTAGGATGAGATGGTTTTATGAGATGGATACTTGGTGAATTCGATTAGCTTGTGGATTATGCTAAAAGGTAGGTTATCCTACTCGGTTTCAATATTGTGTATGCATATTTGGGTGTCTTTCCTCACTATTTCATTCATGAGTCGGTTGGTATGTATGTGGGGTTGAATTCATGAATTTGGTCATATGTTAAATGTTGCTCTTCCATTTGTCATGTATGTTTGTGTTGTGTTGGAGGACTTTGGTGGTGATACTTGATTTTGGGGAGACGTAAGACGGTTGGGAAACCGTCTTGCGCTCGGGTCGCCCCTTGGAGCTTCCCACTCGAAGGGGGATGTTCACATTAATGACTTGAGTCACGGAGGGACTCGTGTGGTTGAGGCACGACGTCTAGCAGGGGATCCGGTTGGCTTCCGGACCCGGTACGTCTGGGCGTGTCCCGGTACCTTTGTGTGAGGTGTGGTGTCGTGGGCGTGTCCCTGGCACTGGTTGTTGTGGGTACGTCTGGGCGTGTCCCGGTACCGGTATGGTGATTGCATAGTCGAGTCTCATTCACATGATTATGTCGCGTCTACACTTGTCGAGTCATGTCTTATGTTTATGTATTGAAACTGGCGTTTGTTGTGTCCGTGTAAATGTCACCTATTTCCGGGGTGGCCCGTGTCGATCCATATGATATTTCCGATCATATGGGGAGCAGTTGTTTACATGTTAGCTTTTGTTGCTTGCGGGAGATGGGGACAAGCCGTGATGACATTCGAGTCAAGCACAGTTGATTAGATTAGTTTAGTAGTCATGCGTTGTACTATTCATTTCATTTACGCACTTATGCATATGTAATCCACTAAATATTTATTTATGTTAATTGTTTTTCAATTGCGACTCCGATTGACCGCCTCGGGAAACCGAGAAGGTAACATCCCTCAATTACCTTTGCCGGGCAAGAAGGGGGTGTTACAAAGTGGTATCAGAGCCTCGATTTTGGAACCTAAACCAGTGAACCAAAATGAACCTAGGCGTGTCTAATAAAATGAACCCGACACGAGTACAATAGGAGATCGGTTTTGGATGAGTGGGTGCCCTCATGTCAAAACTAGTGTCTATTGCCTCGGTTGGTCACTACGTGGAGGGTTACGGATAAGGGTGTGAATGATATAGACAATGTTGTGTGATTACATGAATGATAGGGTTGTGATTAAACTCTTGCATGCTATGAATTTCACATGTGTGTGGAAGTTGAATTGCTAGATTTGTACGGGAAGCGTGTTTGAAAAATGGTTAACATGTGTTGGTGTGTGGGTAATGGTTTCAATCTTTGCATCACATAGTGTGTTAAGTGAATGCCTATTAGTGTCCTTGATCATGTATGAGTAGTATTGGATGCTAGTGGAATAGCCACTAGTGGACGGGTCACCAATAGACAGTGGACTCCCGAACCTTGTATTGTCTTGCAGAAAATCCATCGATGAGGTCTATTGAAATTTAGACCCAACGGAACCACTTGACCGAGTGCGAGTACCAACTCGGCCGAGTAAGCAAGCACTCGACCGAGTGGACCCTTTACTCGACCGAGTGGACCCAGTTCCAGGAGGTAATACATTCTGGCAAAAACCGTCACTCGACCGAGTGGGTCATCCACTCGACCGAGTGGGTTCACACGGCCTGGACCGCTCGGTTAAGAGCTCTTATTTCCCCCAATTCTTCATTCTTATCTTCATATCTTCATCTCTTTCTCCACCAAAATTTCCCAAAAACCTCCATTGTTGCTCTATTTTGCTTGGAATTCATCCTATTACTTCACTTTTCTCATCTAATACCACTAATTAGTCAAGGTAAGCATATTCATCTTCTTCTATCTTTTTCCCCAATTTGAGTTTTGTTAGATCTACTCTTAAATCCTTTGAGTTTTGCTAATTAGTTGTTCATTTTGCTTAATTTATGATACTAGTAAGCTTTTTACACCATTGGCGTTGACAAAAATCAAATTTTTGTGATGGAATCTTGTCCACCATTGTTGAATTCGAAATTTGTGTTCTTAAGCCAATAATGGGATTTTATTGATGGGTGTTGTGTCTAATTGGACAACAAAGGCTTAACATTTGTTGTCACGGGTGGATCTTGTTTAATATGTATAAATTTCGTCTTAAAACGTCATCTCAAATTTTTGAATTTTAGACAAGTCATGCCCAATTTTGGATTTTTCATAAGTAAAAACTTGGTTTAATTGCCTAATGAGACCATTATTTTGGTTGATAATGTGGTAGGTGGTCCCAAAATGAAACCAATTTTGTCTTAAAATTTGGGTGAAATTTTTCCATGAACAATGCCTTTTAATGTCTTAAAGATAATTTTTTTTTTCTATGTTGTGGGATTGAGAATTTTATGGTTATTACTATTCTATAAGAAGGATTAAAGGAAAAATTTGCCTCGAATTCTTGAAAAATCCGACACTAACCATGTCAATTCCTAAATTTCTTTGTTTACTACTTGAGTCACTTTCTCATGATTTCCCCAAAACCCCAAACCATGATACTTGAAGTAGCCTTACGCTTAAAATTTGATCGACTCAAAGACTTTAAAATGGCAAGAAAGCATTTCACTTGTCCGGACCTCTTTTAAAATTATGCCTAACTAATTCTCATTTTACCAAGTTTAATAAGTTAAATTGATGACATCAACATGTAACCTCTTAAGTAAGACTTTAAAGTGTTGGTAAGTGGCTAATATGATAAGAAACTAGTGTAATGTGTCGTGGATGAGTTAAAATTTGACAAGTTGGATGATGAATAAGGATAATACCTATTAGGAAAGTCATGTTTCAAAACTGTATTATATCACAAGAGTCCTTAATTTCCAAAAAAGAATTTGTAACATGTGAAATTTTTGAAAAGTTGATTAAAATGTAAGAAACTATTTTGGAAATCCCCTTCATTTGATATTCATCAATTTGGGAAGTCGAGAAAATCCCCATTCACATCCTACATTGCTTCCAATTATTACCTTTCCCGTTCCATATCTTGTGTGTGATTCTCTTGTAGCATGGCAAGGAACACTAGAACCGGTCGTGGAATGAATGCTCGCCAACCTCAACAAGAAGCACAACCCGCTATCACCCTTCTCCCGGACTACCCGTCTATAGCTTTTGGGAGTGAGGAGCACCGGGACAAGTTTGAGGTCATAGTCACTAGGAGGATGGCCCCGACCAAGTGCATGTCGGTAAGTACCTTGGAGGCCCTAGGGATAGAGAATGAGGTGCATAACATCTTTACGGTTCTCGGATTGGAGGGTTTGTACAACTTGGAGGAGATAAGTTACCACAACCTCACCCTTGAGTTTTTGAGCTCCTTCACCTATGACAAGGAGACCCATAATGTGAGTTTTAGGCTCAAGAATACCTCTTTCAACCTAGGTAGTGATGCTTTTGCCGACCATCTAGGGGTGGGTAAGCGAGTTGTGGGTCACCATGATAAGGTTAAGAAAGACATGAAAGCTTCAAAGTATTATCATTTTTACACAAGCAAGGAAAAGGTTAGTGTGAGTAATATGAAGACTAGTGACATTGAACACCTCGTCCTAAAGATTTTATTGCGCTCCTTGACCAACCTCCTCTATGCGAGGAAGGACCCGAGCAAACTCAACTCCACGGAGGTATTGATCTTGAGCTCCTACCTTAACCCCCGCCATGAAAGTCGTTTCCACTTCAATGCCGTGTCTTTGGTGTGTCTTGCCCTTGGGAGGATAGCCGAGGCGGACCAATGCTCCTTAGATTGTGGCACCCTAGTGACTCGATTGGCCAAGAACTTGTTAGCTTACGAACCGGGGGTGGTGGATGCACCCATGTCCAAGAAAGTGGTTTATTTCGATCTTGATTGGTTGAGGGCTGAGTCTTGGGTAGTAGATGGAGAGGAGGACGACGCCTATTCTTGGAGGGTTGATGATGAGTGGTATATGAAGCTCCCCACCGGTGAGGACCTACCCCCGACTTCCTCTTTAGAGAGAGCGAGATCACCCCGCCCCGAGGCCCAAACGTATACCATCCCTATTAGCCTCACTTTTGACCTAGATGATGCTACCGAGCAGCGGGAGGCACCTCCGTTACCTCCCTCACCTCGTGCTTCCGTCGAGCAAGCTCCCACATCGCTTCCTCACTCCATGCCCACAACTATGATGCCCCCACCTTATGCCGAGAACTTTGGCCAAGCCCCACCCACCTTTGACTCCAACTATCCCATGTCGTACCTCATACACCGAGTGAACACCGACCTTGTGTTGAAAGACATGCATGAGGCGACCTATAATCAAGGAGTGCGACCCGCCCACCGCCCTAGCTTTTGGTCCGGACCCGGAGACACCTCCGGAGTCTTTAAGGCCTATGGTATCCAACCATTGGATTGGGAGATCAACTTTCCTTTCGGCGTGGGACACTTGCGTGACCCATACATGGGTGATGCCGGGATCTATCCTAGCAATGTCTACCAAGGGAGTGGAAGTGAGGCGGGAACATCCGCGGCGACGGAGGCCATGGACCTTGATGAGGTATGGGAGGAGGCGGCTCGTAGGGCACCGGGGGATGAGGAGGTGAATGAAGAAGAGGAAGAGGACAAGGAGGAGGAGCAAGCTCAAGGAGGGAGCAAGACGGGGAATAGTCGTTCCGGGTGGGCAAGATGGGTGTCAAGCATTGGCAAGAAGAGGAAGCCCTTCGCGTAGTGGTGATTTTCTGACTCGGACTCTTTTAGGACTTTTCGTTATCGTTTAGAACTTTGAACACTTTAATTTTCGTGTTGTAAGCCGGCCATAAGGCCAATACTAGTGGACCTTGTATGATTGAATGGTGTGGTAAACACCGTTTGGACTCCATTGCATGTATGCTCGACCATAGGGGAATTTGGAGGCCATTGGTGGACGAAAATTTGGACTACCCAGTAACACTCGACCG
Source organism: Silene latifolia (assembly GCF_048544455.1). NCBI lineage: Eukaryota > Viridiplantae > Streptophyta > Magnoliopsida > Caryophyllales > Caryophyllaceae > Silene > Silene latifolia. Next base: position 94,436,942 of record NC_133537.1, on the reverse strand, counting down.
AGTACCCTTCTTACTCGACCGAGTAGCGGTCCACTCGACCGAGTGACGGCTCCACTCGATCGAGTAGGCCAAAAGACAGACCTAAAAACCTCCTGTAAATACCCCCACTCGACCGAGTGACTTTGACTTGGCCGAGTAACTGCTGAATTCGACCGAGTACAGTAGAATTTGACGCTTTCTAGGAGTTTTGGACCACCTACGATGCATTTGTCCTTGATTTTGGACTATGTCAACCTACTAAGAGTCGATTGACCATAGAAAACCCACACGATAGACCTTTATGAATTGTTTACTCTTGATCTCGTCACTTACTTGGGTGGTATACAAACATAGTCAACCTACAAATGGTTATATGATGGCATAAAGTACATGAAAATGTGTAGGCATTCCGTAATAGTAGTGACAAAGTAAATAATAATAGTAAGTACGCACCACGCGATGAGTTTGTAACACTAGTACGCGTTGTGGCGGTTCAATATGATATGTCGAATATTAAGAGTGGTTGAGCCTAGTTATAAAGAGTACTCATATACATGTATATATACATATAGTAATCATACACATAAAAACCCCATCAATAGATACCGACCTTGGCCACGCATAACATATAGATATAGTAAAACATGTCGAGACTCTTTGGAGAACACACTTGCGACAATAATGGCAGATTACCGGGAGAGTGTCATGTGAGACTTATAGCGAACTTCGGGACGAAGTTCTCTTTTAGTAGGAGTGAATGTAAGAACTCGAAATAATTTAGAGAAGAAAGAGCACAATACGTGAGTATTGAGAGTGAACAAGACCTAGGATAGATAGGATACACGAGTGTAACAATAAAAGTGATGATGGCAAGAGAACACACGAGAACCGAGAAAAAGGCTTAAGAGTAGACCGAGGGATATTTTGGAAAGAGAACGAGTGGCGAACTTCGGGGACAAAGTTTATTTTAAAGGGGGAAGATTGTAATACCCGATATTTGTGAGACCCGTACTTAGACCTAGGGACACGTGAGGGAACCCATATGTACTCGGGAGTAAAGGATGATTCCCCTATAACACCAAGTAAGACCTAAACTAGACCTAGTAGACTTCCAGTGGACCGAGTAGAACCCCTAGTGGACCAAGTGAGCTGGCACTCGGTCGAGTAAAGGTATACTCGACCGAGTGAGTCCCACTCGGTCGAGTGAACCGGTCACTCGGTCGAGTGGTGCTGAGCTGTACACGAGAAAGGAAATTCGGGATTTCCTCCTATCCCATTCATTCTTCTCCTTCTTCCTTCTTACACTAAAACCATCTCCCTTCTTTCTAAAAATGCTCCTAATGCCCTTCCCTTGGCCTTCAAGCTTGGATTCATGGCGGAACACCTCTCCTATGTCCCGATCTACCTTTGTAAGTAAAAATCCCACCTTTTCCTCTTTGTCTTATGAGTAAATTCTAGTTAGGGTTTACTAAGAGAGGTTAATTAGTAATTAGCTATGTAAAATGAATAGTTAGTGAATAATAATGAGGGATTTTATGTTGTAATTTAGTATAGAGTGAATTGTGATAGTTATTACATGATTTATGTAGGATGAGACGGTTTTATGAGATGGATACTTGGTGAATTCGATTAGCTTGTGGATTATGCTAAAAGGTAGGTTATCCTACTCGGTTTCAATATTGTGTATGCATATTGTGGTGTCTTTCCTCACTATTTCATTCATAAGTTGGTTGGTATGTATGTAGGGTTGAATTCATGAATTTGGTCATCTGTTAAATGTTGCTCTTCCATTTGTCATGTATGTTTGTGTTGTGTTGGAAGACTTTGGTGGTGATACTTGATTTTGGGGAGACATAAGACGGTTGGGAAACCGTCTTGCGCTCAGGTCGCCCCTTGGAGCTTCCCACTCGAAGGGGGATGTGCACATTAATGACTTGAGTCACAGAGGGACTCGTGTGGTTGAGGCACGACGTCTAGCAGGGGATCCGGTTGGCTTCCGGACCCGGTTCCTCTTGGCGTATTCCTGTACCTTTGTGTGAGGTGTGGTGTCGTGGGCGTGTCCCTGACATCGGTGGTTGTGGGTACGTCTAGGCGTGTCCTGGTACCGGTATGGTGATTGCATAGTCGAGTCTCATTCACATGATTATGTCGCGTCTACACTTGTCGAGTCATGTCTTATGTTTATGTATTGAAACTGACGTTTGTTGTTTCCGTGTAAATGTCACCTATTTCCGGGGTGGCCTGTGTCGATCCATATGATATTTCCGATCATATAAGGAGCAGTTGTTTACAGGTTAGCTTTGGTTTCTTGCGGGAGACGGGGACGAGCCGTGATGACATTCGAGTCAAGCATAGTTGATTAGATTAGTTTAGTAGTCATGAGTTGTATTATTCATTTCATTTACTCACTTATGCATATGTAATCCACTAAATACTTATTTATGTTAATTGTTTCTCAATTGCGACTCCGATTCACCGCCTCGGGAAACCGAGAAGGTAACATCCCCCAATGAACTTGGCCGGGCAAGAAGGGGGTGTTACATTAGTTGTCTGTTATTATCAAGTTTATGAGTAGGTCCCCGGAGACGGCCTCTCACTAAACTTATTGAGAGACCTATTACAACTTCATGGAAAAGTGGTACAAAAAGTAATAAAATAGGTACACATGCTATAAAATGAGGTATTGATAAAAATGGATATAAAATATGATAAAATAGGTACGATTGTTATGAAAACATGTATCAAAAGAAAGAAACATTTTAAGCCACAACCAATAATAAAAGGGCTATTTGATGGGAATAATCCAAACTATGCCTCTCCTTCTCGTATTAATCCATACTATTGTTTAACTCAAAAAAATCTGAAGTATTGCTTCATTTTTCCCGCATTGAACTCGGTCTAATATTTACCTGCTACAACGGGTAACGTATCAGGTGATAATGTTATGGGCCCCATTTTTCTGATATTTTTCTTCATGGAGATCTATAACTTTTCCAAAAAACCAGATCTTCTTCTTCCTTGTACACTTTTACTGGCCTTTAATTGCTACATTTTTTTCTTTCTTCATTTTCAAAGTTATACTGCGTATTTCTTAATTTTTTCCTCCCTTTGTTTAAAGTTGTTAAATAATGAAGATCCCTTCCCCAAATCTACATTCACCATTAAAACACCTTTTTTCTGCCTTTTCCCCACTAATCACCTCCATTTTCTATCACCTCAAAATCCCACCCAACTGCGCTGACAAAAAAACCTTTGCTCATTAATAGTCATTATCGACATCATTGGAGGTGTTTTTCTTTAAAAAAAAATTGCTGTTGTTTCTGTTAAAAAAAATTAGAGGTGTTTTTGTTATGGGTTGTGTAGAAATGGTGAAAAGTAGTGATGAAATTAAATAAAAAAAGCAGGAGAATCAAGTTGGGGTTATGGATAGATAGAGGGTGATTTTAGGAATCGGAATTTTCAAGGCCTTTGGTGGTGACAAGGAGGACTTGAAGATTTCCTAAATGCATGTTTTTATCAGACGGTAGAGAATTGATGAAGATGGTGTGTGATTTGATCAAAGATTGTGTCCTTTTTTTTTCTAATGATTTTATCGATGTCTATTTTTTCTTCTTTGTTGGAAAAAGAAGGGAGCAAAAAAAATGAAAGAATGTCTCTGACTGTTTTTTTTTTTGATAAGGTAAAGAAACTAGATTGATCGAAATCAACCTATAACATCCTTGCGGATGAGGAAGGTGAAAGAAAATCAATGATTTTCAAACCACCATGAATCGAACATAACAAAAGGGCAATAAAGAGAAAACTTTCAAATAAAAAAGAATGTCACTTCAAACCCAACAAAGAACAGAAAATAAATAAAAAACTTAAGAAGTGCAAAAAAGGTCTACAGGGTAAAACAAAGAGCCTCTGTACTGAAAAAATTCAGTAGAAAACAAACTTTAGATTTAAAAAGAAACCCAAAAAATCAAAAGTTCCACCACATTTCTATTATCAGCATTGATTTAGGTACAATCAAATTGAATATACTCTTGAAAAATTGCTCTTTTACCCTTGATTTAAGCCTTCTTTAACCAAGACATATAACTAAAATAAACTCTCCTTGGCTATAATGGAGAGTAAATTAAAGTCGAGTCATTAAGAAGGAGAAAATCAAAGGAAGAAAACTGAATTTTTTTCATATAAAAGACTAAAAAGACAAGAATCTACACAACCATGAAGATGAGAAGATGATTATGAAGATAAGTGATGAAGGGCTGGGAAGAAGACCATGAAAAAGCAAATTTCCAGATACCTTTTTTTCTAAATTTTTGAGAGAGTATTCTCTCTCAAGTTTCTCTCTCATGAGAGTTACTTCTGATGACAGCTCGTTATATGTCTCTGACTCTATGTGTATGAGTATTTTTATACATAAATTATTCTGTGTTTGATGTTGTTAATGGAAGGAAGGTGGAAGTCATTATATGAGTATTAAAAAAAGGAAACAAAAAAAAAAATCAATTACCTAATTAGTAGGTATCCGGTTACTGGGTCTATTTTAAGAAGAAGGTACTTATGTTTGGGATTATTTTGAGTTAAAATATAGTTCGGATTATTATGAGAAGGTGAGCAATAGGTTGGATTATTCCTGTCAATTAACCCATAATAAAAAGGGTACGAACTAAAAAAAAAATTGAACCCTAGAGAGAGAGAGAGAATCAGCCGCCATGACTAAGTTGAGCAATCTCCTTCTCTGTTCATGATGACTAAGAAATCTAATACAATAAACAATAAAACTCAATCACGTAGCAGGAGTTCGAATGTATCCAATGCTATTCATTCAGAAAAGTCCAAAGTGTTGGGTAAACTAGATGTTGAGAAAGGCCAAAAACTTAAACATATACATGAGGTCACTGGTATCCCACAGTTGGATTTTAATGATATAGTAGTAGAGGATTATGAGGAAGAATCTGAAGATGAGGACGACCAGACCCAGGATAATGCCTGGTATCAAATCCATGGTAAGAAAATTATTCAAATTCTTGAGGAGGAGACTGATTTGCTGCAGTTGACAGAGGAGGACGTCCAGTCTGAAATTGATTATTGGCAGCATGCAGTAGTAGGATTTGTGGTTGGAGCCAATCCACCATGGCAGATCTTGGAGGGTTTCCTGAAAAGGATATGGAACAAATACGTTATAGACAAGATATCTTTTTTACCTAATGGAGTTTTCTTGGCAAGGTTTCAAATCAAGAGATGAAACAAGTCTTTCTAGGAAGTGGTCATTTCCTTTTTGACAACAAACCTCTAATAATCAAGCCTTGGCAACCTGATGTTGAACTAACCAAGGAGAATGTCAAAACTGTACCTGCCTGGATCAGAATGCAAAAATTGCCTCTGAAATTTTGGGGTAAGAGTATTCCTAAAATATCAGGTTTGGTTGGAAAATACATTAAGAGTGATGAGCCAACTGAACTGAAAACAAGATTAGGATTTGCAAGAGTCATGGTTGAGTTGAATTTGGGTCAATATTTTCCTAAACAAATCAAATTTAGAGATGAGAAACAACAACTGATTACCATTGACACAGCTTATGAATGGAAGCCTAGTTTGTGTACCAAGTGTAAACTTCTAGGGTATGAGAAAGATCAATGCAGAAAAAATAAACAACAAACTAAACCCTCTGTACCTCATAAGGTGTGGAGACCAGTTAAACGCATTGCCCAGCCTCAGAATAGCACTAATATACCTTCATAGACGGCATCTGCTGCTACTCCTGTCACAAAGAAAGATGTAGAAGTGGTAAGTGTTAGTACACCTGTTCCTAATGCTAATGTACTGTCTAGTGGGGCAATTTCCCCCGTGAGACAGTTCAAGGACACTAGAAAAGGGAGTGAACATGATGATAGAACCCTTAGCACTTCTCCACTCCAGATGGAAACGTTGCAGGAGAATTTATCTCCTAAGCAAAGCAATGAGATTAATGGTCACGACCCTCCCAATATACATCAATGAATTTTGGATTCTGGAATGTAAGAGGGATGAATAAGTAAGTGAAGCAAAGAGTTGTGAATACGTTTCTTCATACAAATAATGTGGGTCTCTTTGGTTTGTTAGAAACTAAAGTGAAATCCAATAATGTTCATAGAATAGTGAATAATATTTTCTCAGACTGGAGTGTTTCTACCAATAATTCTAAGCATCCTGGTGGTAGGGTCTGGGTGATTTGGAAGCCTCATATGTTTGAGATTCATTTTATTAAGTATGATGCTCAGTTCATTCATTTACATGTGACTTATAAATTTAATCATATGAAATTTTTTATACCATCATTTATGCCTTTAATAGAATTGGTGAGAGGGAATCCCTTTGGCTTAATCTCAGAAATCTAGCTCAGCAGATTCATGGTCCTTGGGCTATAGGGGGTGATTTTAATTGTGTGGTATAAGCTAATGAAAGACTTGGAGGGATGGTTTCAAATGCTGAGGTTGAGCCTTTTTCTGATTGTTTGCAAGATTGTGGACTACTGGATATTGTTGCTTCAGGCTAATTCTATACTTGGAATAATAAACAGCCTTATGACACAAGGGTCTATAGTAGGTTAGATAGATTCTTTGTCAACCAAGAGTGGGTGGATGCCTTTCCTCATTATATGGCTAACTTCTTACCAGAAGGACATTTTGATCATACCCCTTGTTTGGTAAGTGAAGGAGATAATGGTGGGAGGCAGAATAGACCTTTTAAGTATTTCAATATGTGGAGCTCTGCACCTGGCTTTCAGGAGTGTGTAAATAAAGCATGGAGTACAAGGGTTCTTAGTACCAAGATGTACAAAGTGGTTAGGAAACTGAAGATGCTTAAACCTGGCCTTAAATTGATTAACAGATCTCACTTTTCTGATATTGAAAACAATGCTGATATTGCTTTTCTCAAATTGACTCATATCCAGAAGCAACTCATTGACAGTCCAGGGGATGAGGGATTTATCAAGCAAGAACATGATGCTCATCAGATCTCTATTTCTCTACAAGCAGCTAAATTAGAGTATCTCAAACAAAAAGCTAAAGCACATTGGATTAAAGATGGGGACTTTAACTTTGCTTACTTCCATGGTGTCATAAAAGCTAGAAGGAATAAGAACTTCATCTGTCAGATTGTTGACCATCACAACAAAACCCACAGTGACCAAGAAGGGATCCAAACTGCTTTCCTTGATTATTATCAAATGCTTCTAGGTACTAAAGCTTCTATCACTAAAGTAAAAAAAGCTATAGTGAGGAAAGGAAAAGTATGTACTGATGCTCACATCAGTGCCTTACTAGATCCTATCTCAAGGGAAGAGGTCAAAGAAGTCATCTTTCATATTCCTGATGATAAAGCTCCAGGACCCAATGGATATTCGAGCAAATTTTTCAAAGATAGTTGGGATATTGTAGGGGAGGTGTGGACAGCGGGGGCCCACGGGGGCGCTTGGGGAGAGAGAACAAGCGTTTGCATTTTGTGGAGTCGCCACTAATTTTTATGAGAAATTGGAACCGTTCGAATACCTCGTGCCATGTCAAGACACAAAGTAGAGACATGAACACTAAGCAATCGTTACCCTTAGCATTCTATGTCTAGAATGATTCTCGTGGATGCCAATGAACAAGGATGTTCACATAGATCTGGAGTAAGGGGTGAGGGTACGTATTAGGAAGCTCTTTTGATCGAACATCTAATCCCGCCCGCCTCGATAGCGGCCTCTACTAATGATTAGGGAAAATCGTCTATACTCGATATATCGTCGATTATATGCATGCAATGCAACATCCAAGTTTTAATCCTAACATGTGAGAATTAACTAAGTCGGTGAACAATTAATTTAGCATACAATTAGGTCGAAGTAGGAATTTAAGCTCAATTATATGTGAAGGCATACAAATGATATAATAAAAGAAACACAATAAAATATAATAATGAAGATTACAATAATTACAATGGATTCAATTGATTTATGTCGAAAATACTTTCAAAACGGATAATTTGAGAAAGAAAAGAATAAAGGAATAAGCGTTGGAGTAAGTATCCCCAAGGTTTCTGAATTTCCTTGGTGGGGTACTTTTCTTGGATGGCTCAAGAAGGTTAACTTCATCGGTCTTGCTAGTGGAGCCGTATGAACGACTTGTTGAGCCTTGATATCCTCGACCTACCGTTTTGGACAAGAGCCCTTTACGGATGTCATCTTCAATCCTTGTTCCTAGTACGGTTAAGTCCTTGAAAGTTTTGATGTTTTGGTATCTCAAATGATTGGCATAGATGGGTTTGAGATTGTCCACGAACTTCTCCACAAGGGTAGCCTCATCCGGGCGTTCAACTAGTTGGGTACTAGTCTTCCTCCACCTACTTAGGAAGTCGGTGAATCCTTCTTTGTCATTTTGGGTAAGAACCTCTAGAGTGCGCATGTTAACTTGGATCTCGGCATTATCCGCATATTGCTTAGCAAACTCGATCGCGGCATCTTCCCAAGTAGCGATTTTCTTGTGTTCTAAAGAGTAGAACCATTGCTTTGGGATGATGTCAAGAGATGAAGGAAAGATCCTTAAGAACATCTCGGGTTTGATGCCTTTGATAGACATATAATCCTTGAAGGCACGGATGTGGTTCAAAGGGTTCTCGTGCCCCTTGAATTTAGGGATATCCGTCATATTGAAGTTGGTTGGCAATTTGGAATTGAGGGCCTCATACTTGCGATTATTCTCCCTATAAATGTCATCTCCTTTAAGGTACATCAATTGCTCCTCTAAGTATTGGAGTATTTTCTCGGCTACAGTCATTCCCATGGGAGGATTTTCGTCCTTGGATTCACTTGCGAAGTTACCCACTACTTCACTTTCTTGAGGAGGCAACCTCCCCTCTACGGCGTAGATTCGGCCCTCGATGGTGTCAAGACGATCATACACTTTATCTTGGGTAACTTGGATTTGAGCTAATGCGGCTAGGATTCGATCATTACCATCTTGAAGTTGATTGAAGTTAGCGTCACTTTCAGGCATCTTGAAAACTGGATAAGAGATCGACGATGAATCAAAACACGATCGACCATTCTAACACACTTTCAAAGAGAAGAAATGTTTTGACTCTTGAAGTGGGTGTGTGCCACTTGTGTTGAGTGAGCTTTGAAGAAAAGACGAAGTTTTGAAAATGTGTATCCTAGTCAACTATAGTGTAGTTGTAGGAGTGGACTCGAAGTGAGGTTTTGAAATGGGCTTGGGCCCGAATTTTGACTCGACAAACGGACAGAGTTTTGACTGGGTTTTGCACTAATCCATGGCCTTTTTCGAAATTTCTGTTTAAAAAAGGATTTTGATTTTTTACAAAAATCGTCATCGTTTCGTTTAGAAATGGTGATCACGTAAGGTACAAACATTCATACAAGCATTATAACGGGATGCTGAGTGCATTTAAAAGGGTTTTGGTTTAAAGGGTGGGTTGCCATACCGAACAATCAAACCCGAAGTCTGTGGAGAGGCTCGTACCCAACAAGAGTAAGGCCGATTCCTAGTCCATTTCCTCAAGTAGTGAAGGTCCTTGATACAAACAAGAGTAAGCATCATGGTATGGATGACGTCAATCGCTATCCATCCTTAGGCCCAAATAAGAATTAGGACCGTTTAGACGGGACGATTGGTCGAATGGGTTGGGTTGGGCCTAGGAATGCCGAATAAAACGGTCTAGGAAGACCGAGCTATGAAAACCGACAATTGTCTTGTACAAATTATTCCTTAACCTTGTTCAAGTTTCACCCTTGACAACACGTAAGTGTATTATCCCCAGCGGAGTCGCCAAACTGTGGACAGCGGGAGCCCATGGGGGCGCTTGGGAGAGAGAACAAGCGTTTGCATTTTGTGGAGTCGCCACCAATTTTTATGGGAAATTGGAACCGTTCGAATACCTCGTGCCATGTCAAGACACAAAGTAGAGACATGAACACTAAGCAATCATTACCCTTAGCATTCTATGTCTAGATTGACTCTCGCGGATGCCAATGAACACGGATGTTCACAGAGATCTGGAGTAAGGGGTGAGGGTACGTATTAGGAAGCTCTTTTGATCGAACACCGAATCCCGCCCGCCTTGATAGCGGCCTCTACTAATGATTAGGGAAAATCATCTATACTCTATATATCGTCGATTATATGCATGCAATACAACATCCAAGTTTTAATCCTAACATGTGAGAATTAGACTAAGTCGGTGAACAATTAATTTAGCATACAATTAATGTCAAAGTAGGATTTAATGCTCAATTACATGAGAAAGCATACAAATTATACAAGAAAAGAAACACAATAAAATACAATAATGAAAATTACAATAATTACATCGGGTTTATTGATTTATGTCGAAAATACCTTTGAAACGAATAATTTGAGAAAAAGAATAAGAGAAAGAATTAACGAACGAATTAACGAGCAGATCAGTAGGCGATAATACGAGCAATAGTCAATTATACGTAAGCTAATTAAACTAGGTCAAGCAACAACGGAGTTCGAGACGATGTAACTCAACTGAACAGCGCAGGGGATCTAGCCCTGCGGAAGAGGCGCAAAGCGATTCTTTGCGTCTGTTCCAAGGGTGAGTTCTGGCTGAGAAGCCGGAACTGCACACTACTAGAAAATGTCTTGTTTCTTACGGAATTGGTCCTACATAATAGAAAAGGCGTCGGAATTTTGTATCTCCGACAGATTACACCGACGGAATACATTGTTGTCGGATGAGCATTGAAAATTTCGACGGAATTTAATAGGTGCCGATGGAAGATTGTCGGAGCAGATGGAGGGAAATTAGATCCTTTTCGCGCTAAAGAAATTTTGACGGAACTCAATGCTTTTCCTACGGATTTCCTGTCGGAATTCTGAAATTTTTGTCACCTATGGATTTATCGTCGGAAGAATCAGAACTCCTTCGACAAAACTAGCCTACTAATCCCTTAAAATCTCTAAGTCTCTAATCCTTCTTTCCAATCACAATTTAGAAGTCTCCACCCCATATTCTCCAATTCCTTGACAAAACCCTAAGAGGCTCATATCCCAATTCATCGGCCGACACCGGCACCGAAGCTGTAGTTTTCCGTCGTCGTTTTCCTGCTATCGTCCCTTGGCTGTGCCGGCAGCCCTCCTCTCCTTTCTTCTCCCCTTTCTCCGCTTGCTCCTTCCCCCTGTCGTCGTGCCTAAAACTCTCATCTCGTCTTCCTGCGTTTCCTTGACTCTACTGTCCTTCAACCTATGCCGGCCAAGCTTCTTGGAAATACAAATGACAGGTAAAATATTTTTCCTTTTTTTGTAATCTAAGTCTAATTTTGTAATAATTGTTGGGTGGTTGTTTACTTGTTTACAGTAATTTTTTGATGGATTAATTGGGTCCCCATTTTGTTGATTGAAGTATTTTCTTGTATTTGTGTGAAATTGATTGAGTTTGGTAGTTCTACTATTGATTTTCTCTAATTTTATATGAGATTGAAGGTCCTTTATTGAACTAGTATTACCCACTGCTTGATGTTTTAGTCTGTATATCTACCTCAATAAGGACCAACATTAATGTACATGCCAATTTTCTGACAATTAACTTCTGAAACTTCTTTACCGAATACTTGTTTTATAAACAATAAACGATTGAAATTATTAAAACTATTGTAACATGTATAAGTTAGTCAGAAACTGAAAGCGAATCAGGGCTTGCTTGTGTATGTTTGCTCTCTCTCCTCTCACCATATGTGAATTTCTTTCGGCATCAACTTTCAAGCACACAAATTTTATTCAATTGATAGTGTTCTGCCTACAATATATGTACAGTTGGTGATACATGTTCTTGTTAAACTGTGTTGCTTAGGCAAAATTCACTTGTTGAAGGGATGTAACATAAAATGGGTAGTCTAACACAATATCAGGGCTTACTCGAGGTGACCAAGTATGATGTCAGGATTACACTAACACATTTAGATACTATACGGCTTCAATTCACTTGTTGTTTTAATATATATTGGTATCTTCAATTCTGTAGTCAACTGTCATTGTTGAGTAGTGCTAATATAGTATTGTTCTGATTGCTACAATCTTTTTCATAAACTTATGGTACTTTGTTAGATAGTTATCACATTTCTAATATTCTTCCTAACTACGAGTACTAGTTTTGTATACTGATGTTGTCAAATTTGTTATTTTCAACATGACTTTTTTTTGTGCCTTATTTGAAAGTATCTCAGAAGTCAACATGAAAGTTAAAGAATATCGTGCCAACCTGTTGACGGTACTTGCAATTCATTTATGGTTATTTTTTTTCTTTTATACAGGCTGTTCGTTATTTTTTATCCATCACTTTAAAAGACGAGCTTTTGTGAACCAATGACTTAAATAAGAAGCTTGATATATCCTTTAATTAAATACCTAATAAAAGGATGTGTAGAGACTAGAGACATAAGTGTGAAATTGAATTGAGTGAACTTTATAAGTGTAAAAATGAATTCAGTGGACTTTATATATTATATGGAGTAAGTTTTTTACTTGTATCTACTCCATTCTCGCTTATGTGTACTCACTTCTTCCTTTTCATACTTATATGAGCAATCTTAGATTGATTGCAAAGAAGTGTAGAGACTGAAGACGTAGGCAATCAACATAATCTATAAATTTAGCAAACTCTGGATAGTAGGGCTTTATTGAAATATGCTGCTTGTTTTTATCCATAGAGCATATATTTGCCTTACACTTTGGTTTGTCTTTGAGCAGAACCAAAGAATTTGAAAGAGTACTTTGACTATACGTGTGAGAGGTAAATGTGTCTTACTAATTTCTCATATCTATCGTAAGAGGTATAGTAGAGTATTATCCATCTACACCTTGTTTACCTTTTCAGTTCTAAGTGAGAAAAGCTATGTCTTGGTTTTAGTCTGTACCTTTCCCCGACCTCTTTTTTTTTTTCAATTGAATGCTACTTTTACTGTTATTGTGTTTGTAATTTTTTCCTTCCGAAGAATTTTAAGGCGCAACTAAAGGAGAAGAGGATAGATTTCAATGAAGGCCATCATTTGATTGAAGTTGTAAGTGGCTTCCACATAAAGTGATCGAACAGAGGACATACGAGACTGCATGAGGTCTACTTATTCATCATCTTCTTTCTTCTCATGGTGGTACTTGGGTGAGTAGGGTGTAACTGGTGCAAGTGGAGAATGTAAGCTCAAAGAATAAAACCAAAAGCCCAAAGAATTCGCTAAGACAAGTTTCAAGTGACTAAACAAAGAATCATGAAAATGCACGGAAAATTGCATAAACTATCTCACACGTGCTCCAAGTTGTGTCATTTCTGCCAAGACCATCATGAAGATGGAAGCAGTGGTGCATGAGCATCATTTTGTGTATTTTAGATTGTTTTAAAGTTGTTACCAAAGACATTTGGAAGGGGTAAAACATAATTTTAACTTGGAATTTTATGCTTGTAGTACATATTTGAGATTATTGCATTGTGGTTTTTCACTTTGCTGTTGTGTATGATACATCTCGTTGATTGTTTTGTATTGGTATATGGGTTATTGAGGATGCTAGAAAATGGGAAAAATGTGCCTTATTTCAGTTATATCCCTACAAAATTCCATTGGAGGGGAAAAAATTTATAAATTAGCTTCCCTGGGAAAAAATTTCGATGCTGAATACTTTGTAGGAGCGCTTGAAGTTTCCTACGGAAATCTGTAGGAATGACATTTTTGTCAAAGAGAAGAAGGAACGTCAGACGACTAAATTTCCGACTGATGCTCCCGTAGGAAACAAAATTCTGACCAAAATTGCCGTAGGAAATTCGTTTTTTCCTACGAAAAATTCCGACACCCTGGTTCCGACAGATTTTCCGTAGGAAAATCATTATTCCGACGAAATATTTACTATTACCGACGGAAAACATCCGTAGGAATTAGCATTGTTTCTTGTAGTGTGCAAATCGTTAATGTAAATTGGTGATTTTAATGGATAATTAATATATTTACTCGGATGAAAGTGATTAATAGGTTGTTTACATGTGATTAATGGTCATAAAAGCAATAAAACATGGATGAGACGGATGCAAACGGATTATTTACATGAATGAACTATTGATTAGTGACATAGGTGAACTAAATAGGCTAAACATGACGAATTAATGACAAATTAATGACGAATACGACAAAAGACAGATGAAAATATATCAAAGATCGAATTCCAGAAACCCGATATGAACAAATCGAATTCCTACAATCCGGGTTGAATTTAATAACGAAAACCCGCAAATATGAGATTATAAGGGATTTAAGTCGGATTTAGTGATGAATTATACGTGTGAATGAATGATAAATAATATACATGAGATTTATTAGACTATTGTATCGAAGAATTAAAGAAAACAAACGGAACAAACAAAGATTGACGAATTACAGAGGACGAAGGAAGAAGAAAGGAAGCAGGAACTGCGGCAGCCTCACGAAGAGGCCCAGCAGGAACTGCGGTCCTACGAAGAGGCGCAGCAGTTGCTGCGTCCTTTCTCGACGGTTTGTCTTCTGGAAATCCGTAAAAGGGGTTTTGAAGCACGGTTTTAGAAATCGGTTTTAAGAGATGCTTTTGACATAAACCTTATACTAATGATGATACAAAAGGTAAATAACAATAAATAAAGAAGGATTTACACCCTCAGACTTACATGTTTGACGAAACGAGAAGAACTAAGTTATCGATTAGTGATGCTCGACTCAAATGTAGACGAAAGTGCCCTCGTAAGAGGAAAAACGATTAGATTAATTAAGTTGATTGATGTGGAGTTGGTCAAATTGGTCGGTCATGAAAACCAGGCTGGTACTTAGAAGGATCCGAGCTTACGTGGTCGAATGTTCAAGCACGTAGACGCCAAAAAGTAAGAACAAAGGTCTAGAATGCAAAGGGAGAAGAGAAGGGCGGACACTCGCGTGAGAAATATGAGGAGCGAAGGCTCCTATTTATACTAATCACGTGAAGGAATAGGGTTTTCGGAGAGACATTGGAAGTGAATCTCGGAAAGATATGAAAAAGATACGAAAAATACGCAGAAAAGGACCTGGGAAGAGGCGCAGCGCCATCGCGTCTCCTGGAAGAGGCGCAAAGACTGCTGCCGCGTCTGTTCCCAGTGGTTTCCTCCTCAAAGAAAGATTTCCGTGTTTAAGTTATGGAAGGACGGAATAATTTGGTTTTCCTTAATATTTTGTATGAATATTACGGTAAATTGTTTACCAAAGAATAAATATTGTGAAATATTTATAAAATATGGAATAGAAATATCCGGAACATTCCAGAACATTCTGACTCGGGATTTTACGGTTATCAGAAAATGGAGACGGTTTTAGGCCCGGACTCCAAATGTACTCTAACTAATGTCAAAACGACCGTATCGGCGCGTAGATGATAACTAAGAGGTAGACATTAGTGTTTGAGCAATCACTTGACGATAAACTTACGAACTGTCACAAATCATTCCGCGTACCAAACATGCGGCCCAATCATCACCGGGTGGTTTGCGGGAGGTGCAGAAATGATGTATTTACAGAGCCCCCACTTTGACTGAGGCTTGGACAAGGCGAAAGTCAAAGTATAGCCATTAGGTCAATCGAAGATTACAACCTGACGACTATGGCGACGCGAGGCGGCTCAAGGGGTCTGAGCCAAGGACCTGTCGTCGGGAACATTTTAGAGTCTGTCGACTATCGGGGAGGGTCGTTTAAAGTCCATTAGACTACGTAAGGAGGCTCGTCAGCTATAAGAAGAGATCATACCTGAGACTTCTGGAAGAAACGAGACTGAAGGCGCTTCGGCAAAACTCTTGGGCCTGAAGATAACTTGGTGTCTGAAAATACGAAGGCTTATTCCTGAAAAGGGGTATCTGAATGATATGAGGAAATGATGATTCTGAGGAAAGACAGCAGGACACAGTCTGGAACTGCTGGGAGAAATTTGTTCGTGTTCAGCTTCAAACAAACTTCGGAAGATTTCGGGGTCGATGTTGATCTCCATGTCTCTAGAGGAAGTGACTGTCGGTCGTGGACTCTCGTTGGGGAACATAATCGGGAACTAATCTCCATGTCTCGAGAGGGAAAGTCTATCCGTGTACTCTCGTTGGGGAATATAATGAAGGCGTGTCGAAACACCTGTGAAGGAACATCTGCTCGTTGTGACAAGCAAAATCTTGGAAGCGATAAATAACATATGATAATCTGCTGTTGGCTTAGAAATACGGGTCTGAACGAAAGAATGATCGTCAAACGGACCAAAAAGATAAAATAGCATTGGGGAAGAGGCGCACCAAAGATGGGCCCACGAATAACGAACTCATAACGAATTTTTGAAGACTCCTATGGATGGAATACCAGGAAGAGGCGCAGCAAGAAGAGTCGCGTCTCTTGAATAGGCGCAGCCTTTCCGCGTCTCTGTTCGAAGGTGGTTTTTCTGCGTAAAAACGCGATAAACAGAGGGTTTGCAATTCATTTACTCGAAACACAAATCATCCTTTTCTCTCTCAAATCTCAACCATTTCCGCCACGATTCGATCCAAAGGCTTGCATTAATCATGACTAACCGAGTTATGTGTCTCATTCTTGCATTAAACTTCTATATTTGCTCAATTTGGATAAAAAAAATTAGGGTTTTCAACCCAATTAATTCGAAAATTTGGGGCTTTTCCCCCAATGCATTTGCCTTGTAAAATTGATATTAGAAACGGATAATTGGTGGTATAAGGAACATAACCATGTATTTGTTTTGAATTTTCGTTGAGTTTTGAGCATTTGAGTGAAATTGAGACGGTTTCACAGCTAGACCGTAAATTGCTTCGAAAATAGCCTTAGGATTGCCCATTTGCGGTGAAACTTGATATTTGGGATCCTTAGATGATGGGTAAACTTCCTACCATCTCGGAATTTTAGTTTTTGACGGCTTTTTCAGGACACTTTTCTAGGGCATAATCGCCGTTACAACGAAATGCCGCCGAAATTTCGATTCGAACCCGGAACTAGGCTTCAAATTAGGCTTGACTTGACCCTAAT
Source organism: Silene latifolia (assembly GCF_048544455.1). Lineage (NCBI taxonomy): Eukaryota > Viridiplantae > Streptophyta > Magnoliopsida > Caryophyllales > Caryophyllaceae > Silene > Silene latifolia. The sequence goes on along the minus strand of NC_133537.1, from coordinate 94,419,922 downwards.
TTCCCCATGAGTGATCGGGTTTATGAGAATATGGCCAAAGATGGCGAGAAAAGAGCGATTTCAGGGCTTCCGAAGGCTCGAAAATCCCTTAACGAAGGCTCGTCGTCACGTGACGCGGCCTAAATTTGCTTTAATATTGCAGGTGATGAGGCTTCTACTTCTGGGAGGGCTCCTATGGAGATAGACGCTGCTGAGGCTTTGGAGCAGGCTTTCACCGCCGCGGTGATGGCTGTTGGGGACGAGGTCCATGAGGAGGAGGCTGTTGAGGAGAAGGAGGCCCCGAGGCGGGCCAACGTTGGACGAGGAGGTCGTCAGCTGAGGGGAGCACCCGCGTGGGCTGAGACCTGGGAGAGTAGGCACTTGCTTTGGGCTGCAGAGGGTCACCTGTCCTACAGGACGGTGAAGAGCTTGGTAATTTTGATTTCATTACTCATCACTCACCTTCTTTCATTTCATTTGCTCATATCTTTTCCAATTTTCATTCAAAACTAAAGATAGCTTTTGTTTCAAATCACAATAGGAGGCCGGGAACATCAGGGCGTTCTCGGGTTACACGACAGCGATGGAGTGCTACGAGCGGCTGTCGGCGGAGGAGCGCGCCATGATCGAGCGTGGAGCGTTTGGTGCCTTGGTGCAGGCCTGGAGGGATATCGCGAAGAGGAAGCTGCGGGCTAACCTTAGCCTGGTCCGCGCTTTCTTGGACCGATTCTGGGACACGACTTCCACTTTTCACATGCCTTTTGGTGAGGTGGGAGTCACTCTGGAGGACTACGACATGATTTCTGGTCTGCCGTGTGGGACTGAGGCTGTGGAGTGGTCGGAGACTGCCATGAGGGTGGACTCGGCCGAGGCTAGGAGGTTGATCGGCCGGAACTTGTCGCCGAAGGTCTGTTCGATGCAGGCTCGGTCTAGTGCCCAGTTCCTATGTCCGAGACTACGTTGCGGGGAAGACCCCGACGCTGGTGACAATTGACAGGAGAGAGACGGCTCCTCCTCTCTGTACAGCTGAGCAGAGGGCTCATTTGTGACTTTGGTGGTTTCTGTCTTCTATCTACCTCGGAGACAAGGGAGAGAGGCTGTCGACGAAGCTTCTTCCCTTCCTTTCTGACCTGAGCTCCCTAGGGCGTTGGGACTGGGTCACTGCTGGTTTTGCGGTCCTCATCCGCTTCACGAGGGCCATGGTTCGTCCGGAGTTGATGGAGAAGGGGACTTCTCCGGTGTCGGACGCTTGACCGGATCGCTTCGGAGGTATGAACCTTCATTTAGACTAAAATCAATTCTTTTCGTTATCAAATTACGGAAGATCGTTATTGACTATCTTGCTTTACAGGTGTGGGTGTACTCCTACTTTCCGAGCCTCTCGCCCAAGAGGACAGAGCCGCTGGAGAAGGCCTATCCCGTCGTGAGGGATTGGGTGATGTGCAGGACGAGGAGCAAGCGTTCCTCTCACGGTGTTTACCGGCGGGACGTAAACGCTCTTCAGCTAGACAGTGTGAGCATCGCACTGATATTCATTTTGCTTCTTCATTGCTTTTAACCGATCATAAGAATGATTCCTTGTTTGTCTTGTCCCAGTGGGTGCCCAGGCCTTGGGCGGAGTACGCTGGAGCGCCTCCTTTTGTGGCTGAGGTCCTTCATCCTAGGAGCTCGAGCCAGCTGTTGTTGAGGACGTCGATGGGTCCTGTGTGGTACTTGGGCGAGCGCTTGGCTCGTCAGTGCTCTCGGGACGTGTTGACGGTTCCCATCGATCCTCTTAGGACGATGTTCAGGGAGCCTTCTGAGGCAGAGAGGGAGGCTGACTTGGCTGGCGTTGGTGGTGACACCCTCCTTCTTCCTGGTGAGGACTACTCGGCGTTCCTCTACGGGAGGTTGGCGTACTGGCCGGTAGTGGTGTGCATCTGTACTCTTCTTTATTCTTGATTTTGAGACTACGATAAAAGATCATCGATTAACGAGAGTCATTTGACTTTGCAGGAGGTTGAGGCGGCGGGCATCGAGCCCCCAGAGTACCCCGAGACCCTTGAGTACACTGACGCGACTGGGAGGACGACGATCTCCAAGCTGCGTGACTTTGACGTGGCTGTGACGGATGCTGGCCTGGACGACTGGTAGCATCTGACTCGGAGGGTGAGCCTCTAATTTACATAATTTTTGTGTAATAACACATTTGATTGATTCAAATATTGAGATTTTTTTTTGAAAATGCAGGTTGCGCCGTCTCGGTTCGTGGCGTTATGGAGGGTGTCCAACCGGCTGCGGGCTACTGCCGTCGAGGCACTTGTCGGCGGTCGAGGTCGTCAGGTATGAACCTTGTGCCTATTTCATTTTTGAATTTTGATTTTCCAACTTTTCTTGTAATTGCTTGAACTGATTGACATGAGCCAATTTGTTGTTTACAGGGGGACCGTGAGTTAAAGCGAGAGTTGGCTCAGTCTCGGGAGGAGACAGCTCACTTGTTGAGAGAGCTCGAGGTTCGCGACGCCGAGATTGCTGCTCTCGCGGCAAGAGTTGTGGAGCTGGAGGGCGACTAACAGTAGTTTTGTTTTGTTGTTGTTTGTTTCTTGCACACTTGTACATTTGGACCTTCATTTTGAATGTTTTAGACTTTGTTTGGGGCTCAAGCCCCCAGTTTGTTGGACATTTCCCTTTTTTGTTGTATATATGATGGCCTGAGTGCCTTTACTGCTGGGTTGCGTTGCTTGTACCAGCAGGTTAGCTTTGAACAGGTTTGGTAGATGACGGTTTACACCGTCATGCTGCCGAAATTTACATAGAAATCACGCAAAGCATACATTTGTATATACACACGGCCTAAATTAGCGCAAAACGAACGACTCAAAGGAACGCAAAAATGCAAGAGAAAATGCAAAAATGCAAAGAATTTGCCGGAAATGACCGGACGGTAGGGAGGGTTACCCCCTAAAAAAAAAAGAAAAATAGAACCCTATAAGTTAGAAATGAAATGATTAAAAAGACATAAAAGAAATATATAAAAGAAATAAATATATAAATTTTGAAATGAATTAAATTGGAATTGAAAATTATTTCCTAAAATGAATTACATTAATAATGAAAATTATTTTCTAAAATGAAAAAGTACAAGTGTGGTAAAATGACGAAAATGTTGATATTGCCTCGAGATGCGTGCCCGCGGAATTAGGAAACACCAAATATGGTAATTTCCACGTATTTACCAAAACAATAACCCGTAAGAATAGGAAATTATTCGTTACGAAATTTAGGAAAGATCCAACGCGGAAAATCACAGAAACCTTGATGAGGAAGAGGCGCAGCATGAGTTGCGTCCCTTTGAAGAGGCGCAGCAGGTGCTGCGCCTGTTCCCAGGTGTGTCTGCTCTGGCAGATTTTAGGAAACAGAAATTAGTATAAATAGAGACGTCGATAGAGCTTTTATCCACACAATTCTTCCGTCTCTTCTTCGTCTTATTACATAAAATTCTCAAAACAAGCACTCATCATGAATACTTTGGAGATTCGCCTAAAGGAGTGGACCAACGAGTTTTCCAACATGGTGAAACACGACATGGGCACCTATAATCTTGGATCATTGTTGAGTTTGAAGCTTATCAAGGTTGTTAAACCATTCTTGGATGCTTGTCTTGATTACTGGGACCCGAATTATCATGTTTTTGCGTTCCCTGGAGGCGACATTTGCCCATTTCCTGAAAAAATTGCTGCGATTGGTGGGTGGGACCCGGAGCACTTGCCTGCTATTCCTTTTACTTCGCAAGGGTATAAAAGCAAATTTAGAGACTTGCTTGGATTGACTAGACTTGAGGTGGACCGTCTAGGGACCTCAAAAGGAGTGCGAATGTTGGACTTCATTGACCGATTCATTAACAGGGCCGACCCCACCGTTTCTTATGTTGCTAGGCGAAGAGCATTTGGTTTTTGTTTGTTGCATGTGTATGTCCTCCAAGGGCAGGTTGATGAAGACTTAAGAGGTGATCCCCGTCTTCTGGGCCTAGTTGAGCAAATGGAGCTGCGCAGGAGCCCAGCTTGTTTATGCTTAGGAGAGATCCTGTTGGGCTTGGATAATAGGAAAGCCAACCGTGACCTACCGTACTTGGGAAGTCCCGTTATCTTGCAGGTAAAAGAACATTTTCTTCTTCTTTTTTTTCTTTTTTGTTTTTCTTTTTCGTATTTTTTTGGTTTTTTTTTTGTTTTTCTTTTTGGTTTTTTGTTTTTCTTTTGTTTTTTTTTGTTTTTTTTTTATGTCTAATACCCGCTTTTGGTAGGTCTGGCTTATGGAACGGCTTCGATTAATCGAGCCCCCAGTTCATGTTCCTTCTTATCATGCTCGTTCGATTGCAATGAGGACCAGGTTGTACATGGTGGACTTCACTCGAGTCTGCGATTACTGGAAGAATAAACTGAAGAGTGATGATGGCCCCTTGATTAGGTGGATTGTACCATGGTGGCACCTCAAATCTGTCACTGGAGTGTCTTCTTTGGATCCTACCCGATCTGTGCGCATTCTTGGCTTGGAATTCATGGTGTGCATCTTCCCGGAAAGGCTAATGAGACAGGTTGGACTAAAATAGACGATCCCGAAGCTTGATACCGTCCCGCAGACCGCTGTGGCGCTTACTACTGAAAGTCGAAGGGAGTGGGCCATTAAATGGGCCCAAAGAAACATGTGGTTCTTGAACTCTTCTGCTAATGCCTTATGGGTGTCGGATTCCTATCTGCGATGGAGGAAATCTACTACTCCGGAAGAACGCGAGAGGTTGAGGAAGCGCGAGCCCGTTGACTACAAGGTGCGCGAGGTGGAGAAAGAGAAAGAAAAGCATTTGACTGAGGGAGAGGAAGAAGCCGGGTTTCGAGTTGTTCATCCTTCGAAGAAACCGAAGACCTCTCCTGCCGTGGAGATGGTGATTGGCAAGAATGGTAGGGCTAGGCCTTGAGAATGACCGTTGGTGATTAGGTCCGAAGTGGCGCAAGAGCGTCCGGCTCGAGGTCGTGACAAAAAGTATGACAAGAATGACAAGGGAAAAGGGAAGATGGAGGAATAGCCCTAGTCTTTATTATTATTTATTATTATTATTGTTGTTGTTGTAATAAAAAGGTGGGGTTTTTAGAATCCTAGCCTATCTTATTTATTATTATGTAGCGTATTATTATTAGAAAAAGAATGAAATAAAAAAGGTTAAATGGTTATGAAACCGTTGTGATTTTCTATTTATTATTCTTGTCGAATTCCAAATGCAATGCAAATGTCCTTCTATTTACATTTTAAAATAATGGGTTGTATCCCGTGAAGGATTGCCTACGTATTCATTAAAAAAATGAAATCAAACCCTTGCGCGTAGTTCGAGTAAATGTAAAAGAATAATTGTTCTAAGCAAGAGCTTGTAATGAACTTAGAAAATAAGCATGAGCTTTTGCTTACTCTGAAGGTGCAGTTTAGTTTATTTGATGATATGAGCATGACAAATTTGTCAAAATGCAAGAGCAGAGTGACGTTAGCTTATATCAGCTTGGCCAGGGGCCGTTTATTTAGTGTCACAAGAGCGACACGTGAGGTTACGCGAGGCGCGTTTTGTTCCTATTCTAGGCATAGTACGGTTTTAGTTGGTCGAGGTTTGTCGGGTTGGAAAACTCATTCCCACCTAGGTCTGTGATCCTAACCGCACCCCCTGGAAGTATTGATTTGACTAGAAATGGTCCGGCCCAATTAGGTTTGAATTTTCCCCGTGGGTCAACAGGTAAAAGAGCTCTAACCGACTTGAGTACTAAGTCTCCTTCTTTGATGTTCCTGGGCCTAACCCTTTTGTTGAAAGCGCGTTTGATACGTGCTTGATATGTTTGGACATTGTGCAAGGCGCGTAGCCTACGTTCATCCAGGAGGATGAGTTCTTCATATCTATCCCTCTTCCAGTCGGCTTCTGGGATTTGACTTTCGAGTAAGATACGCAAGGATGGTATCTCTAGCTCGACTGGTTGTACAGCTTCCATGCCGTAGGTCAAATTGAAAGGAGTAGCCCCAGTGGGCATCCTAACAGATGTGCGATATCCCCACAAAGCAAAGGGTATCTTGCTAGGCCAATCTCGATAGTTGTCAATCATTTTCTTGAGAATTGTGACAGCGTTCTTGTTTGCTGCCTCTACCGCGCCATTAGTCTGTGGTCTATATAGCGAAGAGTGGTGATGCCTAATTTTGTACTTGGCTAGCAATTGCTCCGTCTCAGCTTAGAAATGTGATCCGTTATCACTAATGATCTCATGTGGGCAACCGTATCGACAGATGATGTTGTTTTGTATGAACTTTGCCACGTTTTTAGCCGTGAGACTAGTGTAGGAAGCCGCTTCTACCCATTTGGTGAAATAGTCGATTGCTCCTAGGATGAAACAGTGACCTTCTATTCCGGCTGGGGTTATCTTCCCGATTATGTCAATTCCCCAGGCAGAAAATGGCCAAGGAGATGTCATCGGATAGAGCAATGAAGGAGGGACATGTTGTACATTCCCGAAGATTTGGCAATTGTGGCAATGTCTTACGTATTTGATGCAATCCGATTCCATTGTGGTCCAATAGTACCCCAAACGTGTGATTTTCTTTGCCATCATGGGCCCACTCATGTGCGGACCGCATTCTCCATCGTGGACTTCTTCCATCACCTTCCGTGCCTGTGAATGATCAAGGCAACGTAGAATTAAACCAAGAGGTGTTCTTTTGTACAACTCTCCTTGCATGAGAACGTATTGGGAAGCTAGTAGGCATATAGCGCGTTGTCCCCTCTTGTCCATATCGGGTGGATAGGTACCGTTGAGCTTAAAGTTCAGGATTGCTTGGAACCAGGGTTTCTGTGCGATTTCCTCTTCATTGGTGATTTGATGGACATAAGCCGGCTCTGACCGTCGTTCGATACATAAAGGCATTTCCACCATGTCATCTGGCATATTAATCAAAGATGCGAGTTTTGCAAGAGCATCCGCAAATTGATTTTCTTCCCGAGGTAGGTGTAGATAGGTCACGTGATCAAAGAATTGGGCCACTTGGTCTATTCTGGCTTGGTAAGGTGCTAAACTTTCGCTTCGGATTTTCCAAGATCCCGTAACTTGATTGATGATCAGGGATGAGTCCCCATGTACTCGGAGGTTTTTAATGCCTAAGCTCACTGCCGCTTGTAGTCCAATGAGACAAGCTTCGTATTCTGCAGCGTTATTTGTCACCTCGAAGTCGAGTTTGACAGAGATTGGTGTATGCTCACCTTCAGGAGAAATGAGCAACACTCCTATTCCAAATCCTCTTAAGTTTGATGCTCTACCAAAGTAAAGGTCCCAGGAGTCTACATCAGTTTGGAGTATATCCTCATCTGGAAATGACCAAGTGTCTATTGTTTATGCATCATTGATGGGATTCTCTGCAAAGAATTCGGCAACGACGCGTCCTTTTATTACTTTCAGAGGCACGTACTTGAGATCGAACTCTGAGAGCATCAAAGTCCATCTTGCTAGACGTCCGTTGAGAACGGGTTTTTCGAAGAGGTATTTGACTGGATCCATTTTGGAGTATATTTTGACGGAGTAGCTAAGCATGTAATGTCGTAGCTTCTTCGTTGCCCACACAAGAGCGAGGCATGTCTTTTCGAGTTATGAGTATTTGTACTCGTACTCCAAGAACTTCTTACTAAGGTAGTAGACAGTCCTTTCTTCACTTCCTACGGTTTGAGCTAGCATGGAACCCATGGCTGTTTCGGTTACTATGAGATATAAATATTATAAACCAAGAGGTTGATCTCGTTGAGGTGGCATGAGCACTGGTGGTTTAGCCAATATCTCTTTGATTCGGTCAAATGCCTTTTGACAATCATCATCCCACATGGTGTGATCCGTTTTCTTGAGCTTCTTGAAGATAGGCTCACAAATCATGGTGAGTTTCGATATGAATCGACTTATATATTGCACTTTTTCCAGGAATCCTCTGACTTCTTTTTCTGTTTGAGGTTGTGGCATTTCGATCAGAGCCTTGATCTTGGAAGGGTCTATTTCTATACCTCGTTGGCTAACGACGTATCCCAGGAGTGTGCCAGATGTTACTCCGAATGTGCACTTCTGAGGATTGAGCCTCATGTTGTACTTTCGTAGCCTTGCGAAAAATTTGCGAAGGTTCGCAATATGCCCTTCTCTATCCTTGGACTTGACAATCATGTCGTCTACGTATACCTCAACTTCCTTGTGCATCATGTCATGTAAGAGTGTAGTTGCGGTGCGTTGATATGTAGCTCCGGCATTGATTAACCCAAACGGCATTACCGTATAGCAATAGGTTCCCCATTGAGTGACAAAAGCGGTCTTATGCATGTCTTCTAAGGCCATTTTGATTTGGTTATAACCCGCATACCCATCCATGAAGGATAGTAATGCGTGGTCTGCAATATTGTCCACCAATATGTCAATATGTGGTAGAGGGAAGTCATCCTTAGGACTCGCTTTGTTTAAGTCCCTAAAATCAACACAAACACGGATTCTCCGATCCTTTTTAGGTACAGGTACTATGTTGGCTACCCAGTCAGAATGCTCGGAAACTTTGATGAACCCGGCTTTGAACTGCTTATCGACTTCTTCCTTAATCTTGAGAGCCCATTCCGTTCTCATTCGACGAAGCTTCTGTTTTACAGGCTTGAAACCTGGCTTAATCGAGATTCTATGTTCGGCGATATCCCTGTCGATCCCTGGCATGTCTTTGTAGGACCACGCGAAAACGTCTTTGAATTCGTGTAGGAGGTCTATGAAGTCGGCCCTTTCGGTAGAGCTCAAGGTAGTCCCTATCCTAAGTTCTTGGGGTTCTAGTTCGGTTCCTACATTGATGGGTTCGGTGTCCTCTATTACCGGTCCCCCTTCCCCTTCCTGTAGTATTTCTTTGGCTACGCAGGGAGGTATTTCAATTGAGTCTGGGTCTTGGTCATCCTCAGTATCATCGTAAACAAATTGCACTCAAGATAACACAAAGAGTAAGCGAACCGATTTATTCATATTAAAGTTTGAGAAAAGTTGAAACAAAGAAGCCATCGATCGTGGTCGGTGGCGGTAAAGGGACAGTGGTTGGGACATTTCCCGAACTACTGTTACTACTCGAGGCTAAGCTAGGAGAAACAAAGGGAATGGGGATGACGACAGGAGGAGACTCCCTATTGACTTCTCTAGACTCTGACTCTGACTCCGACTCCGACTCCGACTCCGACTCCGACTCCGACTCCGACTCCGACTCGAATTCATCGTCTTCTGGTTCTCCTTTGAACATCTCTCCTTCTCTAGTGGTGAGCTTGAAGAGTCTTCCTTGATTGTTGGTCCACTTGATTGATTTTCTCCATCCTTTCTGCTGATTCGCGTTTGTTTCTGCGATTAACGCGGTAGGGTTGAAGTGATCGTCTTGAAGTATCATGGTAATGATCTCATTCTGCGCGGCTTTAACAAATCGATCCTCTCCAAACAATAGACTCATGGTGATGTTTGGAGAAATGGTGGAATAGTTCCCTTCATTCTCGATCGCGTGGATCTCATCTTCAATTGGAGAAATGAGGTGTGAACAATCTAGGGTAGATTCTTCACTTGTGATCACTAGAATCCCAAGAGGGTTCTGATTGTTGTTGGGTTTACCTCCTGGCGGTATTGGTAGTCGCCCATCTTCAATCATGTCTTGAAGCACATTTTTCAATTTGTAGCATTTTTCTGTGTCATGCCCCTTGCCCCTATGGTATTCACAGTACGAGTTCTCGTCCCAGAACTTGGATTTCTTTTCGGGTTCGGGAGTAGGTCCTATGGGTTGGAGTTTGCCTTGCTTCATTAACCTTTTTAGAGCGTTGGAGTAAGTATCCCCAGGGTTTGTGAATTTCCTTGGTGGGGTACTTTTCTTGTATGGCTCAAGAAGGTTAACTTCATCGGTCTTGCTACTGGAGCCGTATGAACGACTTGTTGAGCCTTGATATCCTCGACCTACCGTTTTGGACAAGAGCCATTTACGGATGTCATCTTCAATCCTTGTTCCTAGTACGGTTAAGTCCTTGAAAGTTTTGATGTTTTGGTATCTCAAATGATTGGCATAAATGGGTTTGAGATTGTCAACGAACTTCTCCACAAGGGTAGCCTCATCCGGGCGTTCAACTAGTTGGGTACTAGTCTTCCTCCCCCTACTTAGGAAGTCGGTGAATCCTTCTTTGTCATTTTGGGTAAGAACCTCTAGAGTGCGCATGTTAACTTGGATCTCGGCATTATCCGCATATTGCTTAGCAAACTCGATCGCGGCATCTTCCCAAGTAGCGATTTTCTTGTGTTCTAAAGAATAGAACCATTGCTTTGGGATGGTGTCAAGAGATGAAGGAAAGATCCTTAAGAACATCTCGGGTTTGATGCCTTTGATAGACATATAATCCTTGAAGGCACGGATGTGGTTCAAAGGGTTCTCGTGCCCCTTGAATTTAGGGATATCCGTCATATTGAAGTTGGTTGGCAATTTGGAATTAACGGCCTCATACTTGCGATTATTCTCCCTATAAATGTCATATCCTTTAAGGTACATCAATTGCTCCTCTAAGTATTGGAGTCTTTTCTCGGCTACAGTCATTCCCATGGGAGGATTTTCGTCCTTGGATTCACTTGCGAAGTCACCCACTACTTCACTTTCTTGAGGAGGCAACCTCCCCTCTACGGCGTAGATTCGGCCCTCGATGGTGTCAAGACGATCATACACTTGATCTTGGGTAACTTGGATTTGAGCTAATGCGGCTAGGATTCGATCATTACCATCTTGAAGTTGATTGAAGTTAGTGTCACTTTCAGGCATCTTGAAAACTGGATAAGAGATCGACGATGAATCAAAACACGATCGACCATTCTAACACACTTTCAAAGAGAAGAAATGTTTTGACTCTTGAAGTGGGTGTGTGCCACTTGTGTTGAGTGAGCTTTGAAGAAAAGACGAAGTTTTGAAAATGTGTATCCTAGTCAACTATAGTGTAGTTGTAGGAGTGGACTCGAAGTGAGGTTTTGAAATGGGCTTGGGCCTGAATTTTGACTCGACAAACGGACAGAGTTTTGACTGGGTTTTGCGCTAATCCATGGCCTTTTTCGAAATTTCTGTTTAAAAAAGGGTTTTGATTTTTTACAAAAATCGTCATGGTTTCGTTTAGAAATGGTGACCACGTAAGGTACAAACATTCATACAAGCATTATAACGGGATGCTGAGTGCATTTAAAAGGGTTTTGGTTTAAAGGGTGGGTTGCCATACCGAACAATCAAACCCGAAGTCTGTGGAGAGGCTCGTACCAAACAAGAGTAAGGCCGATTCCTAGTCCATTTCCTCAAGTAGTAAATGTCCTTGATACAAACAAGAGTAAGCATCATGGTATGGATGACGTCAATCGCTATCCATCCTTAGGCCCAAATAAGAATTAGGACCGTTTAGACGGGACGATTGGTCGAATGGGTTGGGTTGGGCCTAGGAATGCCGAATAAAATGGTCTAGGAAGACCGAGCTATGAAAACCGACAATTGTCTTGTACAAATTATTCCTTAACCTTGTTCAAGTTTCACCCTTGTCTACACGTAAGTGTATTATCCCCAGCGGAGTCGCCAAACTGTGGACAGCGGGAGCCCATGGGGGCGCTTGGGAGAGAGAACAAGCGTTTGCATTTTGTGGAGTCGCCACCAATTTTTATGGGAAATTGGAACCGTTCGAATACCTCGTGCCATGTCAAGACACAAAGTAGAGACATGAAAACTAAGCAATCGTTACCCTTAGCATTCTATGTCTAGAATGACTCTCGTGGATGCCAATGAACACGGATGTTCACAGAGATCTGGAGTAAGGGGTGAGGGTACGTATTAGGAAGCTCTTTTGATCGAACACCTAATCCCGCCCGCCTCGATAGCGGCCTCTACTAATGATTAGGGGCATCATCTATACTCGATATATCGTCGATTATATGAATGCAATGCAACATCCAAGTTTTAATCCTAACATGTGAGAATTAGACTAAGTCGGTGAACAATTAATTTAGCATACAATTAATGTCAAAGTAGGATTTAATGCTCAATTATATGCGAAAGCATACAAATGATACAAGAAAAGAAACACAATAAAATACAATAATGAAAATTACAATAATTACATCGGGTTTATTGATTTATGTCGAAAATACCTTTGAAACGAATAATTTGAGAAAAAGAATAAGAGAAAGAATTAACGAACGAATTAACGAGCAGATCAGTAGGCGATAATACGAGTAATAGTCAATTATACGTAAGCTAATTAAACTAGGTCAAACAACAACGGAGTTCAGAGACAGAACTCAACCTAGAACAGCAGCAAGCAGATCGCGCCCTGGGAAGAGGCGCGATGAGTTCTTTGCGTGTTCCCAAGGGTGAGTTCTGGCTGAGAAGCCGGAACTGCAAATCGTTAATGTAAATTGGTGATTTTAATGGATAATTAATATATTTACTCGGATGAAAGTGATTAATAGGTTGTTTACATGTGATTAATGGTCATAAAAGTAATAAAACATGGATGAGACGGATGCAAACGGATTATTTACATGAATGAACGATTGATTAATGACATAGGGGAACTAAATAGGCTAAACATGATGAATTAATGACAAATTAATGATGAATACGACAAAAGACAGATGAAAATATATCAAAGATCGAATTCCAGAAACCCGATATGAACAAATCGAATTCCTACAATCCGGGTTGAATTTAATGACGAAAACCCGCAAATATGAGATTATAAGGGATTTAAGTTGGATTTAGTGATGAATTATACGCGTGAATGAATGATAAATAATATACATGAGATTATTAGACTATTGTATCGAAGAATTAAAGAAAACAAACGAAACAAACAAAGATTGACGAATTACGAGAGGATTTAAGGAAGAAGAAAGGAAGCGAGAATGCGGCGGCCTCACGAAGAAGCGCAGCGAACTGCGCTCCTTCGAAGAGGCGCAGTAGTTGCTGCGTCCTTTCTCGACGGTTTGTCTTCTGGAAATCCGTAAAAGGGGTTTTGAAGCACGGTTTTAGAAATCGGTTTTAAGAGATGTTTTCGACATAAACCTTACATTATTGATGATACAAACGGTAAATAACAATAAATAAAGAAGGATTTACACCCTCAGACTTACATGTTTGACGAAACGAGAAGAACTAAGTTATCGATTAGTGATGCTCGACTCGAATGTAGACGAAAGTGCCCTCGTAAGAGGAAAAACGATTAGATTAATTAAGTTGATTGATATGGAGTTGGTCAAATTGGTCGGTCATGCAAACGAGGCTGGTACTCAGAAGGATCCGAGCTTACGTGGTCGAATGTTCAAGCACGTAGACGCCAAAAAGTAAGAACAAAGGTCTAGAATGCAAAGGGAGAAGAGAAGGGCGGACACTCGCGTGAGAAATATGAGGAGCGAAGGCTCCTATTTATACTAATCACGTGAAGGAATAGGGTTTTCGGAGAGACTTTGGAAGTGAATCTCGGAAAGATATGAAAAAGATACGAAAAATACGCAGAAAAGGACCTAGGAAGAGGCGCGGCGATCCATCGTCTCTCGGGAAGAGCGCAGACCTGCTGCGCGTCTGTTCCCAGGTGGTTTCCTTCTGCGGAAGAAAGATTTCCGTGTTTAAGTTATGGAAGGACGGAATAATTTGGTTTTCCTTAATATTTTGTATGAATATTACGGGAAATTGTTTACCAAAGAATAAAGATTGTGAAATATTTATAAAATATGGAATAGAAATATCCGGAACGTTCCAGAACATTCTGACTCGGGATTTTACGGTTATCAGAAAATGGAGACGGTTTTAGGCCCGGACTCCAAATGTATTCTAATTAATGTCAAAACGACCGTATCGGCGCGTAGATGACAACTAAGAGGTAGACATTAGTATTTGAGCAATCACTTGACGATAAACTTACGAACTGTCACAAATCGTTCCGCGTACCAAACATGCGGCCCAATCATCACCGGGTGGTTTGCGGGAGGTGCAGAAATTAGGTATCTACAGGAGGAAGTCATTAATGCTGTTATGGACTTCTTTAAGTCAGGCCTACTTCTAAAACAGATAAATACCACTATGGTGACTCTAATCCCCAAAAATTGAAAGACCTTCTAGTGTTCTTCAATATAGGCTTATTGCTTGCTGCAATATCCTATATAAATGTATCTCTAAATTGTTGTGCAACAGGCTGGCCAACATTTTACCTGATTTGATTTCTCAGAATCAAGGAGGCTTTATTCAGGGGAGAAGTATTTTGGAGAATATCCTCATTTGCCAGAACATTATTAGACTCTATGAGAGACAGGCTGTATCCCCAAGATGCCTATTCAAAATGGATCTGCAGAAAGCTTATGATACCATTGAATGGGATTTTTTAGATCAGATGATGACTGCCCTAAATTTTCCAAGTCAATTCAAGGGGTGGATTATGCAATGTGTTATAACAGCTCTCACTCAATCTTAATGGGAATGTTTTTGGCCTTTTTAAAGGACAGAGAGGATTGAGACAGGAAGAACCTCTCTCTCCCCTTCTCTTTACTATCTGCATGGAATATCTCTCAAGATTACTTGCACACACTACTGATAATATTGATTTAAGATATCACCCCCTTTGCAAATCCATGAAACTGACCCATCTTATGTTTGCTGACGATTTACTCTTATTTTGCAAAGGTGATGCCCATTCTATCATAACTTTACTAGGACTTTTTCTACTTTCTCCAGTTCTACTGGACTCAACATGAGTAAAGGAAAATCTAATGCTTACTTTAATGGGGTCGAAGAAGAATTGAGGCAAGACATCATTCAGATTTCAGGTATGGAAGAAGGCACTCTCCCCTTTAAATATCTTGGAGTCCCAATCAAAACCACAAGACTCAATGCAAAAGACTGTAAACCTTTGATAGATAAAATAGTCCAGAGAATAAGGGAATTGGGAGCAAGGAAACTCTCTTATGCTGGGAGATTGACCTTAATTCAGGCTGTCCTAAAGACTCTTCATAATTACTGGGCTAGCATTTTTCTTTTGCCATCTGGAGTGATCAACAGGATTGAAGCTATTTGTCGGAATTTTCTATGGGATGAAGGCATAGACTATGTGAGATCTCCTTTAGTCTCATGGGAGAAGATTTGTAAGCCTAAAAAAGAAGGGGGCCTTGGTCTGAAAAATGACTCCCATTGGAACCAGGCTGCTGTGGGGAAACTGGTGTGGTGGTTGGCTTCTTAATCTGACCATCTCTGGGTCAAATGGGTCAATCAAATTTACATAAAAGGAGGAGATTGGCTAGACTATTCTCTCACCAGTAATTCAAGCTGGTCATGGAGAAAAATCTGCCAAACTAAGAACCTGTACCTGACCTCTTATCGACAGCAGGTCTGGAACTCAGAATCAGGCCAGGAATACTCAATTGCTCAAGGCTATGACTTAATCAGGAACAAGGGGGAAAAGGTTAACTGGTTTAAGCTGATATGCAATAAGTATACTATTCCTAAGCATGCTTTTTTGGCTTGGATATATCATCACAACAGCCTTAATACTCACGAAAAACTGCATAGACTGGGTATTAGTGAGAGTGATACATGTTGTCTGTGTGGTAACGGTACAGAAAGCTCCCATCACTTGTTCTTTGATTGCTGTTACAGTCGACGGATCATCTCCCTTCTGAGAACACAGCTAGGGCTCTCAATCCCGTATAGCGATAGTGTTACCTGGAGGCTTCGTGTGATGGGTACGGATCTAAGGAGGGGCGTGATCAACTCGATCTACAATGCTTCCATTTAGTGGATTTGGCGACATCGCAATTTGAGTAAACATGAAGGGTTTATCCTTCGACCGGAGAATCTGACAAAACAGATTGTTTCTGACACTGCTCGGAGGATTTTGAGCTTGCCTTCACTTCAGATTGGGACCCAGGACAGAGCTCTCATAAATCGGCTTCAACAAAGGCGAAGAGGACGATGATTGGGTTCTTGAAAGGAGAAGCAGGAGAGATGTATAGTTTATCTGAGGTTGGGTGGAAGTGACGACCTCTGAATTTGTTGTTATCTGCTTTTTGATGTCTCTATTTTAGGTTTTTTCTTATCCGTTGCTTTTAGGCTCGGCTTAAGTTCGTTGGGCTGGTGCTGAATTGTTTGGGTTGAGTGGTAGGGATTGGTCTTATAACCGTCTACCCCTTGATGTATGGTGACATTTTTTTCTTTAATATGCTTACATTTTAACGAAAAAAAAAGGGTACGAAAAGTATGTAAAGGTGTACGATAAAAGCGGTCTCTCAATAACTTATTGAGAGACCGTCTCTCCTAAGTTTTGGTGCAAGTTTATTAGGGCAATGGTTAGTTTACAATAATAAACATTCGTGTCGGGTCATATTGGTTCGGTTCAATTCGGATAACGGGTCATGATGGGATCCTCATTCCTCACTTCAGGTGTCGCGTTAGTTTGATTAAATCCTTCGGTCAAGTCAGTCCGGCTCAGTTTTTTTATTATAGTCTCTGATTGATATAAAATTTGGATTAAAAAAATAACTAATGATTTTTTATACTATTTTTATAGTCTTTGGTTAATATCAAAATAATTGGCCCCACTCAAAAGACAAGACCCAACTTGACACGACACCCGAACTGAGGGGCCAAGAATAACCCGTAACTAGAATTGATATTAACCAATATGATCCGACACGAATGTTTATCATTGTAAACTAACCATTACCCTTAATAAACTTTATAATAATAGATCCGAAAATGACCAAAGTTAGAAATGATCGGACATGAGTCAAACTTATCCGAGTTCTTGTAAACCCGAAAACCCGACCCGAACTCGACCTAATTAACCCAAATCAATCGTAAATGTAATTTCAAGTCAAAATAAATTTAAGTCGGGAATATATTAAGGGTCAAAATATTGTCCGCATATATTACTTAGTAAGGAGTATATGCTCATTAATAAAAGTTCTTTTTATAATATTATAGATTTATAGATTTTGGCCTAAATATCACTTAAAAATATTTTTCACCAATTTATCACTTAATCAACATTTTTTTACCAATTTGTCCAATATGCTATTTTTTTTACCAATTTGTTCAACATGTTACTTTTTTTACCAATTTGTCCAGGACTCTACTTTTTTTACCAATTCGGGAGTTTGACCTAATGTAACCTATCAACTATAATGATTCTTATTTTTACCTTTACATGAACACAAAAACTCAAATCAAATTATTAAATACATAAGACGGAACTAATTAAGTATTAAGCTTAAACACCTTACTTAGTACTAGTTTAACTAAACTTAATATCATAGATGGTCTTATACAAGACTCACTCATACGACGATACATGACAGGTAACATTTGGTAGTTGATGAATCCTAACATGCAACAATAGGAGAGAACATGCATGCTGTTGGTGGGGTGGGGGGCGGCAACAGTGAATCCTACATAACTTGGTACACAAAAACTCCTCAATACCATCTTTGTAATCTTCTTTACTTCCCACCAAAGTTTCTCAAACACTACTTATATCCCTTCATCTCACCCAATTAATGACCATCACAAACCATTTCAGGCTAACAATTTGGTAAAACACTAATCAAATATTGTTAAATCACACATTTTATATGGGGCATAATCAAGGGCATGACTGGGGTCCAGTGTTTGTAGGCACAATACTATTTGTGTTGCTATCACCAGGGTTACTATTTCAGGTACCGGGCTGACACAGGTGCATTGAGTTTGGTAGTTTTAGGACTGGTGGTGCCTCTATTATGGTCCATGCTCTTCTCTATTTTGGTCTTATTTGCATTCTCTTAATTGCTCTCAGTCTTCACATGTATTGGGGTTAGATTACTAATTTCCCACTTTAGATCATCGTATGAGTCATTAAATCAATTCCTAACTTGGGTTAAGCCGTTTTACAGTTCCTGTGATTTTTCCTTTTTACGGAGTACAACTGTACAAGTCTGTTATCGTCTATTGATTTGAGAGAAAAAAAAAAAATATATACGAAGAAATTCTAATTTCCTAATTCCTGTCGTTTTTGCCTATAACCAAGTATTGAGTCATTATGAATTCAAATCGGAACTTGGTTGGTTTTGCCAACAGGAGATGATACTTATAATAGTCACTTCTCTCAGTCATGCTTAAGATGCCACACATATCAGAGTAATAGTAAATACACTCTTTAACAAATCGCATAACTGTTAATCCCTCTCATGCAACTGATTCTTTAAAATACCCTCACAAAAGAATAAAAACGTAAAGAAAATGTTGAATGGGAGGGAGTAAACGAGTGAGAAAATAAAATAAAAAAAATAGCAGATTAGGGCACCCGTGTGATGATCTCAACGGTGCTGCCAACTCTGGATATGCAAACTCAAAACACGGATAGGAGAAGGATGGTGGAGTTTTGAAACAAACACTATATCAATGTTGGTGCACAATCAAATATACCCGAACCATATTTCAGCTTACTCAGATTGAGAATCAAAATACAGATGACAGATCCCCAACACCAGCCACCCCATGTCTGTAATCTTGAACATATGCGATCCTTTGTATGGAAACAACAAACAATGATTACATATTGTATGAAGTAGTAAACAAGAGAAACTGTTTTATGCGTATAATCTGAATCTTAAGATAAAATCCCCGTTTGTTCCTACTGAATGAAGAAGTCATATAATGGTATGTTATATCCACAAGTTCCAATAGCCTTGACAAGAGAATCCCAGGCGGCTACTGATAACTGACTGCTACTTCATATCTTTCCAGCTACGCCTGTAGCATTCTCTGTATCGGTTTCCTTCTTTTATAAGAACTTCCATGCTGCATTAATAAAAACAAATCAATATTCATTTTTGTCCACAAAATTAGCATTATTAGCTATTAATCGGGGAACAAGCACCTAGCAAAGCGGTAATTTGAAACCAAAACAGAAACCTACATCATAAGTCATAGATAACAAAAAGACAACTTTTTTTAAAAACTATGAATAATAACCTACATCATGCGTCATAACCAGACGACATTTTTCACCCTGGTTTACATAAAAGGGGTATTCATAGTACTCTGTAACAAATCGACTAACATATTTTTTCTCCTCTCTTATAATGGATGATCTACGATCCCAGACAATACAGAAACAAAACAGCCCTTTTTCTTCTAAAGCTTGAATTTGAAATAGACAACCGTACTGTTGAATGATTTTAACTCCAAATCAAAAAGTCTACATAACTAGGATTTTAACTCCAAATCGAAAAGTTTACATAACAACTAGCATCAGCTATCAGAGTAATTGCATCATAGTGAATAAGACGGCAAATAGTGACACTTACACTCTTTGCATTGATTTTCACATTCCTCTATGTTAGAAAGACAGGAAATGCTTTCACAAGAGTGTTGTAAAACACACAATCTGAATAGAAGAAATTCGGTAATGTTGCAAATACCCGTTACTACGACGCTTCTAAAAAAAAGTAAAAACCAAATCAAATACCGGGAAACTACTGAAACGGCACCAGCGATATCGCGGTGATGTCGCAAAAGTGTGCCAAATGCACACGAAGTGCACTGTTTTTCCAAACAAATTTGTATTTACAAATAGAATTTTCTGCAATAATTCTCGTATTGGATTCTAGGAGAGTTGACATCTAAAGAAGTACGGACTAAAATTAAGAGAAGATGGGGCAAAGAGGTGTAACTAGAAGAAACAAATACGGATCTGCATATTGGTGCTACAAGATGCAAATACAGCATTTTGAGGTGTTTCAGTTAGTGTGTCAACTTTCAAGTGAGTTTTTTCCGCTCAGCTTTTGTAGACAAAGGTTTTGCCTAATTCCAAAACTTGCAAATCTTTTCGTATTCCTATTATTGCATTAGAAATCAGCTCATATCCTAAAATATGGAGAAAATAATTAAACAAGCATACGCAAGTTCTCTCCAAACAATATACCCAAAGTCAATAAATATGGCTTTGTTTTGTCTATATAAGAAGGGTTTTAATCAATAGAGTAACACAACCACCAAATACGGAACCCATAAAGACGTGTCGTAAACACTAACATAATTTACATAAAACACCAAAATGAAAAACAATCAAATCACTATCCAACCAATCATCATCATCCTAACACAACTACCTTATTACTTCTACACAAGACTTTGTTGACAAAATACCCTTATCATCATCATCAAACACCGCTACAATTAAATCCTGCCAAGAGTCCAGGGGCGAAGTCACCTAGTAGCAAGGGGTGGCGGTCGCTACCCCAAACTTTAAAAAATTGGTTTTGAAGACGGATTTTTGCTACCCCAAATATTGCTGAGTCAGTAATAAATAAATGTTATCTCATTAATTGTATAATAGATATTGTGGTTCAATGGTAAAGGCTTTCATTGCCAACCTAGCGCCTCGGGTTCGAATCCCACTACCTAAATATTCCTTTTTAATTTTTCTTTTTAATTTTTTTTTGCTACCCCAGAAATTAAATCCTGCCTTCGCCCCAGTACAGCGATGAACATGGACAAATCAAGGTGGCTAATAGGGGCGACCCACCAAAGTGTCAAACTTTGAATTTGTAGATCAAATTTTCAACTTTATTATTGCATTATTATTAATAACTAATTCACCCTAGTTCTAAAATTCTCAAGCATCCTATCTTTAAACACCAATTGATCTTTAAATTGTAAATCCACCGAAGCAATTAATCTACTAGAAAATGTGAAGTTGATCATAATACAAAATTGTACTCAATCAATACATATCTTGAAAAGGTAGTAAAATTAATAAGATTAAATACCTGGAACGTCTTTGACAGGACTAAGCGGCGGCGGCTGCGGTATTACGTAACAAAGAAGACTCCTTCCAAGAACAGAAATACAAGACACGAAACCAACAAAGTAAAACACCATAACTAACCCAATTACCCATGGAAACAACATAAACCCTAACATAAAAGTGACGGATCCACCCAACATCAACGTCAACGATATCCCCAACATCAACGACGCCAATCCCGCCACCGTTATCTGCGGCCTTCGTCGCCTCGTCATCGTATATTGAGACGGTGCTGATCGTAGGATGTTGAGTAATACAGAAGATAGCTCGTATAAAGCTCGAGATTGTTGACTTTCATGATCATCTTCCCTACCCGTCATTTTAATATTTTGTTAATATTTATCCCAAATTGTAGGAAATTTATATATTGTTGGGGGAAAAAGGGAGGGATTGGGTTATGTAAGAAGCGCTAAATTCGAGGTAATTGGATAATGGCGTTATCTTAACAAACTGGAATAATTCAATACATATGTGGTGATTTACAATCGGTTCAAACTGCAGATAAAGTGTCCATTTTTTAAATATTTTAGGGGAAAAAACAGGGGAATGATGAATGAGCAAGAGAGGGAAGAGATTTCCCTCAAAAAAAAAAAAAAGAGGGACGGAAGAGATTATGGGGATAATTGTTGTTAGTTGAGGGAGCATGTACAAGAGAAGCGGAAGGAGGTACGTCTTAAATATTTTAGGGGAAGAATAACTGGCCTCAACCCGACACAATCCGAACCCATGGATTTAGGGTGCCCGGAGGCAGGTGCCTGTCCCTGAAATCTATAAATATTTCTTTGTTGCTTCCGTCTTTTTTTTTTTTTTTTTTTTTTTTTTTTTTTTGATAAGGTAAAGAAATTAGGTTAGTCGAAATCAACCTATAACATCCTCGCGGATGAGAACGATAAATGAAAGTAGTAAACTTTCAATATATGTAACGATTCTCAGGGAATTAATCCGGAAGAAAAGATTACACTAGGCAGATCAATCACAGGAATTCTAGGGTTTGAGAAAGAATTCGGATGAAGATCAATTGATTAGATTAATCTTGAAAGATTGATTACAAAATGTAAAGTTTACAAGATGTAACAACTACAAGATTACAACAAGAATTACAGAGAGTTTAGAGAGCTAAAATAAAATGAATTATTTCTGAATGAATGATAAAATGAGGGTTGATTTCTATTTATATTTGTCAACCTACTTATTAACAGCCTAACTGTATTTGTAAAAAACTCTCTAACAACTTGTTGACTTTATTTGCTGACATGGACGGTTGACTGGCCAGATTCATCACAATCCATTCCCCTTCGCAAAACTTGTCCTCAAGTTTCATTTAAGTTGAAATCAGGAAACCTTTTCTCCATATCTTCATATGGTTCCCAGGTGGCATCATCTTTAGTACCATTAGACCATTATATGAGCACATAAACCACTGCTCTGTTCCCTTTCTTGACCATCTTTTTTTCCAACACAACCACTGGTTCAGCTTGCAACTGCAGATTTCCATCAATTACTGGTACTGACATAGTTACAGGAACATGCCCATGATGCTTCTTCAACTGAGACACAAGGAAAACAGGGTGTATCTTAGCATGCGCAGGCAGTTGTAATGCATATGCTACAGCTCCCTTCTTGGCCACAGCTTGGAAAGGACCAAAGTATTTAGGAGCCAGCTTATGGTAAGGCCTATACACCTAAGATTGCTGTCTATAAGGTTGTAGTTTTACATATACCCAATCCCCAATGGCAAATTCCCTATCAGTTCTATGCTTATCACTTTGCTGTTTCATTCTGTCCTGGGCCCTTTTAAGATGGAATTTTAACATTGTTATGCACTCTTCACGAGCAGCTAAACTCTTGTCTACTGCAGCTACTAGACTATCCCCACAAACATAAGGAATGTGTAAATGAGGAGACTGCCCATACACCACCTCATAAGGTGTGGTCCCAATGGCAGAATGGAAGTTGCTGTTATACCACCATTCAGCAAGAGGAATCCAATTTGCCCAGTCCTTGGGTCTTTCCCCAGCCATACACCTCAAATATGTTTCCAAGCACTTGTTCACAATCTCTGTCTGACCATCAGTTTGAGGATGGTAGCCAGTAGACATCAGCAAATCTACTTGCAACACCTTAAAAAGTTCTTGCCAAAATTTGCTTAAGAACACTCTATCCCTATCACTGATGATGGTTTTTGGTAAACCATGTAACCTATAGATTTGCTCCATGTATACCTTAGCAACCACAGCTGCATCAAAAGGATGGGAGAGCAATATAAAGTGAGCATATTTACTGAGTCTGCCAACCACCACAAAAATAGTATCTTTCCCATGTGATCTAGGCAAGCCTTCTATAAAGTCCATGGAAATGTTTGTCCAGATTGCATCTGGAATAGGCAAAGGTTGTAACAAGCCAGCATAAGCTTGTAGGATAAGTTTATTCTGCTGGCAAACTCCACACTGCCTAATCAAATTTCTTATCTCCTTCTTCATTCCCTTCCAGTAAAATATTGCTGAAGTCCTCATGTAAGTGCCATGGATGCCTGAATGACCCCCAATAGCTGACCCATACATGAAAGTCAGTAATTCCTGTCTTAATGCAGCATCTGGACCTACTACTAGCTTCCCTTTTCTGGCGAGGTGATCATTGTGCCACTTATACTTGCCTAACATAGAAGGGTCATTAAGAAGAGACTGAATTAGCTGGTCACACTCAGGGAGTTTCCAGCTTTCCTGAACCTTATGCATTAAATCAGACCTGATTTGAGTAAGGAGAATGCTCATCAATTCACCTCCAGTCACCTTTGATAGAGCATCTGCAACCACATTTTCCCTGCCTTTTCTGTATACCACCTCATAATCCAGACCCCAGAGCTTAGGTAAACACTTAGCTTGAAATGAACTTGTAATTTTCTGTTCCAACAGGTATTTCAGACTAAAATGATCAGTTTTAACAATGAAATGTCTTCCCATCAAATAGGGTCTCCATTTGTCCACTGCCATCACCATAGCTAACAACTCTTTCTCATAAGTAGATAAAGATTTGTGCTTGGGTGCAAGAGCCTTACTAAGAAATGCTATGGGATGCCCTTGCTGAGATAATACTGCACCAATGCCCATGTCAGAGGCATCCGTTTCTACCACAAATACTTCTGCAAAGTTAGGCAATGCCAAGACTGGAGCTTGACTCATGGTTGTCTTCAACTGTTCAAAGGCTAAAGTGGCCTCCTTGCTCCACACAAAACCATTTTTTTTCAACAAATTAGTCAAGGGTTTGCTTATTATGCCATAGTGCTTAACAAACTTTCTATAATAACCTGTTAATCCCAGAAACCCTCTTTAATGTTTTTTGGAACAGGCCAATTCATCATACCTCTCACTTTAGAAGAATTAGTAGCAACTCCTTGTGCTGATATCACATGCCCCAAGTAATCCACCTGAGGTACCCCAAAGATGCACTTGCTTTCTTTGGCATATAGTGTATGATCCCTCAACACTCCCAAGGCAATATTTAAATGCTCTATATGTGCTAGTATTGTGGGACTATATATCAGAATATCATCAAAGAACACAAGAATGAATTGTTGGGGCTGGTGTCCTCTACAGTTAGTGCAATAACATTTAAATCTCTAAAAGGATCAAAGGGTATACTTTTGTATTATTATCAGTTGGTCCACGTTTATCAATAACGGTTGGCTTGCTAGATAAGTTTGACGTTATTGTCATACTGATGGCGGTGATCAACTGGTCCCTAAAAGTCACACCTATAGGATACGTTTGAGAGATGTGACAGTATGAAAATACAGTCATGTTGATGCCTAATATGACTAAACAGTTAGTCGAAGTTATTGACTAATAATTAGTCAAACGCGATGTTGAGATAATTATTTAATACGGATTAAATAATAATGGCTAAGACGAATTAAGCGGTTAATTCGTAAATTGAATATAAACGATTATATTTAATTGATGTATATTGAATTAATTATACAATATTGTCTTTGTCGGACAAGTATTAATATGTCGACTAATCCATGTTACTAGTCGATATTTTAATAACCAATAACCGATGACGATTTATAATAAAATCCCGTCATATACATTTTAGCATTTTCGAGTCGGACCACGAGTTAAAAATAAGGAGAAAGTGAAAGCTCACTCTCTCCCATTTGAAACCCACGGCCGAACCACATGAACAAAAGGAGAGGGCTTCTCTCCTTTTGACCTAATGCATTTCATTTGCACAAAAATTAGGGTTTCGGGGCAATTTTCTCTGAAATTCTAGATCTCTCATCGAAAACCTCACAAAAACTCTCTCAATATTGCAAGGCAATTAGAGAGTACTTTCTAGCACAAGGGGCATAGTCTCAGACGGTCTTGGGTGCAACGATTAGGAGGAAATCTACTTTGATTTATGTTCTTAGGCCGAATTCACAAAGGACCCGAGGTTGATTCTATTCTCTTATCGTTTTTCTCTTGTTTTTCGTTTATGACAATAATCACATGTTAAAGATACGTTATAATCCTCAAATTTAAGGGAATTTTACGGATATTTCCCTTCAAGTGGTATCAGAGCGAGGCCACGTAAATTTTTCTTTGTGATTTTCATAAAACGATTTTGAAACGATAATTTTTGTCTAGAAAACCGTGCGGCCAAATGAGCATCACGGCTGTTTCCTGTTTTTTTTTCGTGCATTGAAAACCGTGACATGTATATACACGGCTGATATGTTTTGCTTTTCGATTTGTTCTTTGCATATTGTTATTTTAAACGATAATTATAGCAATATGTTAAAGTATTATCAATTGTAGATTTAATTGTATATGAATTAGATCATAATTGCAATTGGTCTTGTTTTGTTCAATCGAATTCACGAGGGTTTTGTTGTTTCAGAACTGTTTTAAAACCCTAACTGTTCGATCGAGAAGTCCTCGTACTCGATCGAACAAGATGTTAAAATAAAAGTCCTCGATCGACCACGAGATTAGTCGATCGAGCACTTTCTTTTGTCAAACCTCTCTATCGACTTGACGATCGATCGATCGAGCCTTTTGTTCTTCGATCGAGGACTTTAGTGTCTCGATCGAGGAAATGAGTTGTGGCAGCGTTGAAAAATCATTTTTCATGTTTTAATTTTTCTTTTGGCCATAATATGTACATAATACGGATTTTGTACATTCGCTTGATAGTGAAACGGTTCACTCACGTACCATTTAGTTATTTTAAAGCGATTTAAAGTAACGGATTATCATGGATTAAAATTAAGTTGATTAAAGCGGTTTTGTCACATAATTTTAATCATTAAAGGTGGTTTGGATAAATTTAACATAATTACGGAATTATGTCACGAATAAATTTTGTTTTAGTTGATGCATTTTTATTTATCGTTATTTTGAATGCCTTGAATGTTTTATTACGTATTTAATTTTACAAACGGTTGTAACTTAGTGTGGCCTTAGTAGAACGTGTTACCGTAATGATGGAACACGGTCTTGGTTGTATTTTGAGATCTTGTATCTCCGTTTTGGTTTTTCCTTGTAATTACAGTTTTTATTTAGAATGTAAATAGGTTTATATTTTGTAATTTTTAAATTGTAATTTTGAGAAGACCAAAGATGGAGATCGGATGCTCACTCCCGCTGCATGGACAAAGATGGAACATCAAGACAAGCTTCTCGGGTCCAACGGTGGATTCCAAAGTTGTATTATGTTCTTTTTACTAGGATAGGCCACACTAGGATTTTTATTTACGTTTTGCATTCTTTTATTTATTTTATCGTAACGATAGATTGCATCATATTCCGCCTAAAACCAAACCACCTAATAATTGCATGAAAACTGACTCATATAGAGGTCACGCGTTAGTTTTCTGATGATATACGATATCACACGTTTTTATAAGCCATCACCTAAATTAATTCATTCACGCAATGCTAGTTTTTCGTTCACTTAAAATGAATTAAAACTAAGTTGATGGGATCTTCCTCGTATAACCAAAAATTGAGAATAGTCTTTATAGGTCAAACTCCAATGAATCCCTTCTTCGTCGGTAGGCATAATATGACCCCTTCTACGTCGGGTAAGTTGGAACTGATTGACCTATTTTATCTCAACACTATGGTCACTCGTACGATCCTGTGATTATGGTGGACTATAGATAGGATTTACGGAAATCTATCGACCAAGAGTTCTAACGATAGAACTAGCTAAACAGTTGGCTTATCAATTTACGGAAATTGAGTCTTGGGATCATTTGTATAATTCTTGAGGTAGATCGATTATATAAGTGCAATAAGTCTACACGTTAAAATGAATTTTAAATAGACTTAAATCACCTCGATGAGTTGCTTATTTCGTTTTGTTTTTCCTTTCTTTTTCAGTGTAGATCACGATCACTTAAACTCGCTAATAACAAAATGGTGGCCGTCTTTGACGACCCAATGCCAAGTGCCACATTGGACCGTGAGTCCTGGCGGATCTTCATGAATCGGATGAATCGGTCTACTCGATCAAGAATGATGGATCAAACTTCGCGGACCGGGAGGCGGCATTACGGAATGCTGCCGCTGGCGACGGAAGCAAATATCCGACAGAGCCCATCCCGTCAAACCCAGGCCCCACGGCCGGAGCTAACGAGATCGCCAAGTATAACGATTTCGTCATGGAAGCGGGTGCGATTAAAAACGTACTCATTTTTGCAATGGAATCCAATTTGCAGAAACGCTTCATAGCCCAAGGTGCAAACAAGATTTTCACCACGCTCACTAAGGAATTCTCGAAAGCACCGAGAATCGTGACCTATGAGCATACCACTCGCTTCTTTGATGCGAAACTCCGAAAGGTCAACCGGTTAGCCCACACATTCTCAGCATGATTGAGAATGTCGAGAGACTGGAGGCGCTTGATTGTAAAATCAGCGAGAACATCGTGATTGACCGCATGCTTCATTCACTCCACGATGGTTTTGCGCTCTTTAGAGTGAATTACTATATGAATGATTTGAAGAAAAGTCCTCATGAACTACACTCCCTACTCGCATGGACCGAGAAGGATATGAAGTTTAGTGGGAGCTTGAAACAGGATGTTCTCGTTGTGTCAAACAAGGGCAAGGGTAAGGGCAAAGCTCGAGCGGACCTAGCGGTAGGCAAACCGAAGTTTAAGAAGTCGGGATCAGGTAAGAGTGGGCCTGGTGAGTCGAGCACCTCATCAGGCACGACAAAGAGCAAGACCGACAACATGGAATGCCGTCATTGCCACAAGACTGGGCATTGGAGGCGTACATGTCCTGTTTACCATGAGGACATAAAAGCAGGTCGCGTTAAACCTGTTGGTATGTCTTCTTCCTCTTCTACTTTTATTCATATGATTGAGATTAACCACGCAAGTTACGGAACTTGGGTACTAGATACTGGTTGTGGTTCTCATCTGTGTAATCATGTGCAGGGGCTCCGAAACATCGAACCCCTCGTAAAGGGTGAAGTGGACCTGCGTGTTGGGAATGGAGCACGAGTGGCTGCCGTCTTAAGGGGAACATATGTGATCCAGCTTCCTAGCGGATTTGAGTTATTTTTATATAACTGCTATTATGTACCCAGTCTATCCAAAAACATTATTTCAGTTTCTGCACTTGACAAACTTGGTTTTTCATTTGTAATAGAGAATAATAGTTGCATTTTCTCATTACACGATATGATTTATGGCAAGGCAGTCTCCATGAACGGAATTTATGTTTTAGATCAGACCACCGAAATATTGCACGTAATGAATAAAAGGTTAAAGGTTGGTGACAAAGATCAAACTTATCTATGGCACTGCCGTATGGGACACATTAATGAGAAACGCGTTAAACAGCTCATAAAGAATGGAGCTATCTCAGCCTTTGATTTTCAATCATTTGGCACGTGTAAATCATGTCTCATTGGTAAGATGACTCGAATTTCCTTCAAAGGTGTTGGAATGCGCGCTGCTGGCCTATTAGGACTCATACATACGGATGTGTGTGGACCTATGTCAATCACCGCACGAGAAGGCTATAGATACTTCATCACTTTCACGGACGATTTAAGCAGATACGGCTATGTCTACTTAATGAAGCACAAAAGTGAATCTTTTGAGAAATTCAAAGAATACCAGAATCGGGTACAGAACCAACTGGGTAGAAAGATTAAAACACTACGATCAGACCGTGGTGGCGAGTATCTTTCTCACGAGTTTGATCAACACCTTAAGGACTGTGGGATTGCCTTACAGTTAACTCCACCTGGAACACCTCAGTTGAATGGTGTGTGTAACACCCCCATATCCAGAGGAGCCTTAACTAGGCCTTCCTTAGCATATAAGGGCGTTACCATCTCGGCTACCCGAGGAAAGTAGTTATCAAACGTCAATAAAAGAACTATTAAGCTTTATTACAAGTGATTCAAACCAAAATACAATACAAGGTACAACTCAAAGACTACTCGCTATGACCGTCATATCTCGTGAGGACTCATCCCTACCCGGACTCCAGCTATCCACAACATCAACACCTGCTAAGACCGACTGCTCACCATAAGGGATCACGGCAGACACATAACAAACAAACAACCAAACAAGGTCGATCGAGATAAGACAAGACAACGGCAACTACAATCAACAATTCGAACAATGACAACGGTCCCAACCATAATCACAATAATCCAACCAAACTCATCATCGATCGTCCACCGGACAAGCCACGCGCCGTGGGGGACCGCAGCCGTTCCCACCTAAGCCCCGCTCATCATACGAGCGATAACCCTGTCCCATTAATGTGCACATCCCCTTCCGTGGCGGGTTCCACGAAGGGCGAAACTAGGGCGTGAAGCCACTCCCGCAAGTGACCCCACTCAGCCGAGAACGCATCCCGAGAACATCAACAACAACCACAACCATCACGATACAACAATTATAGCAGACAACCAAACACAACACAGCCACAATATTCGACACACTAGACCATCTACGAAGCGAGTAGGCGAACCTACCTTTACGCATCCGCAACCAATCCATGCCGACAAACAAAGTATCTAGCGCACAAGCAAAGCCTATTACCATCATGCAAATATCTATTACTACAAGCAAAACCCTAACTATAGAAACAAAGGAACGGATGATGAATATGACATACCTATTAGGGGAAAACTCAGCAAAAGACCGCTACCCGACTCAAGAGACGCTCTCCTAAGGCTCAAGAATCTTCAAAAGGCATCCATGGAGGTTTTGAGGTGAAGGGAAGGGAAAGGGGCGACTGAAGGATAGGAAGAAAGTGGCGGAAGTGGTTTGCGGATTTAACAAAACGCGATATATAACCCTCGCTGAAAACGCGGTACTCGATCGAGTACCCAACCTACTCGATCGAGTGGCCCCCTACTCGATCGAGTACCCTAGCTACTCGATCGAGTAGCCTCTACTCTATCGAGTACCACTCTCAACACGCAGCCCAAACAAGTTTTGGCACACTTTCCTAAGACTACTTCCACTCCCAAGGTCGGTCAATATCGGTCAAAGGGTCCCTAAAAGGGCGGGTATTACAGTCTTCCCCCCTTAAAAAGAACTTCGTCCCCGAAGTTCACCTCACCCAACTCCCGCTTGGGACTCGGGAACAACACCTCACTCATCCTCCCGCTCAACCCACTACTCCCCGGAAACACCACCCCCTCCATGTCATCATCATCACCGTCTATACTTATCTCTAAAGACTTTTACTACTATCATGCAAGCACTATTACCGTTAACCGTTACTCTATATACCTAGGAAACATCAAGCTCGTCATGCGAATCACCATCCACGATCACCCGACATACGATCCGATATACGATGATCGACTATCAAACTATCGATCAGGACATGTCTCACATTAATTATCATATGGTACAACTAACGCCACCATGTTACTTGGCAACGTGATTCGAGCACGATTTATCACACTATAACTATTTTTCATGACCGTCTCTTGAAACATACAACCCCCTTCACTTTAAATAACTAAAGTAATTTGTTATATCTCAGAAATTTTTGTAACTAAAGCAAAACATAATACCAACAACATTGTAAACAAGCAAAGCATTATTCAAAAACAGCCTTTTTATTTCGCGACATTACTCTTCCCTTCTAAAAAGGAACTTCGTCCCCGAAGTTCACCACCCAAATGTCAACGCGTATTGTATCTTAACATTAAAGGAAACCATATTATTTGTTGTGGACACTACTCCCTAACTACATACTTGTTAATTTAAAAAAAAAACATACGCAAGTCACCGGAATAACTAGTTACCGTTGACAACACACGTTAAAATGATATGCACAAATATAGGCGGAGTTACAACTCCGATAAGTAGATCGTAATGAGGCGTATGCAATATTAAAGTAACAAGAAAATGATTACCGCTTCACTAATCGTGACAACTATGCTTATAAAAGTTCAACCACAACTTGCAACATATGAATTAACGGTTTAAAGGTGTTACTACGCACTCACAACTACTTTAAACATTAAACTCGCAAATATAAAATAGTTGAACATTTTTAATTTCCAAAAATCCCCTGTAACAGTGCTACTCGATCGAGTAACTAGCGGTACTCGATCGAGTGCCATGCTACTCGATCGAGTGTCTTGGCTACTCGATCGAGTAGCCCGAGATCAGAATGTCTCCTTTCTTCCTTTCCTGCAGCTACTCGATAGAGTGTGGGGTACTCTGTCCGAGTACTGCAGTCAAGTACCTTTCATAACCCGTCGTAAACCAACATATAACACATGACTGTCACATAAATTGAGTCGGGATGATGCCCCGACTCTCAATAATCCTGCAAAAGGTTAGTGTAGCAATTCCGGCCTTATGGCCAATCATACAAATCCGATTAAGTTTCAATACTAAAAGGAAATAACTACCAAAATCTAACAACAATATCACCATCTAACATCAACTACTATCAACAAAGATAAGGGCGAGGAGTATCACTCCTCCTCCTGCTGCTGCTGCTGCTCGAACATCACCTCATCATCACCTCCACCACCTCCGGCCATGCCCGCACCTGATGAACCCACTCCCGCATCACCTCCTGCTCCTGCTCCCGGGCCCACGTACCATGGGGTCAAGCCACCGTAAGGGAAGGACTGAGGTGCCCCCCATGTCGACTGATCCACCCCGTAGGAATGGAAAACCCCTGTGTAGTCCCCGACTCCGCTCCACCACACCGGATGCGGTCCCTCTGTCCCTATCCCCTGCGCGTAGGCCATCTCATGCATGTTCCGGAGTGTCAAAGTAGATGACACTCTCTCCGCTGTAATCGGATCGCGTCTCCGGTGTCGAGGTAAGGGTAGCATGGAAAAGGCTGCTGCTGCTGTGGTGCTACAGGCTGTGACCTAGTCTCCGAGGCCCTCTCTCTTACTCGACGGGGTCCCCTCACCACTCTAGGCCTCTCCGCCGCCTGAACTCCCGCATTCTCACACTTCGTCGGCTCCGGCATCTCCGTGAGAATGACATCGTCGATGAGATAGGTCTGCACTGGCGGGTACGTCCTCATCCTCCTCCTCCTCATCATCGGAGTCCACCGTCACTCTTTGTCGGCTCCAAGGGCTCCGTGGGTGGGAGGTGCTCGAGCGGAATTTTCATCCAACTCATCCCATGCACCCTCCATGCTAGGCTGCCCGTCGACCAAGGTCCTCAACCATTTCGGTCGAGGTAGTATTCACGATCCATGGTAGGCACTTTGGGGTAGCTAGAGGCACGTCGCCGGAGAAGCCTCAAAGGAGGTTAGCTTTTCACTAACCGAGTGGCAATGGCACCACAACTCGGTGCACTGGAAGAGGAAGAAGCCATCAAGGCGAGAGCAGCACAAACTATAGAAGGAGCATTAAAGACCACTTTCCTGGCCCGCTCCGGGTTGAGGTACGACATCAAGAGTAAGACTTCATGGTTGTTCAATTTACTGATATCCTTACGGTCATAGAGGAGGTTCGAGAGAGAACGGAGAAAGACTCTCAAGGTAATATCTGAACATCATTAATCGGATCTTGCTAGAGGTGGGAGCTTGCTTCCCGGTCAAGCAAGGCATTAGGCGCGACGCCGCACTCAGCTGGGATGTCGGTAAAGGAGTCCTTGGGAGGCTTGGCCAACCCAAGGTGAGAGGCAAACAGGTCCATAGTCAACAGGAAACTGGTATTCATCAATCTAAACTCGACAGTCTGACCCGCTGGGTCATAGTTAAAAGAGCTCATGAACTCCAAGGTAAGAAAAGGGTAAGTATGCTTCCTCAGCCTATACAAACCCGTAAAACCCAAGGTCTCGAATATGTGACGGACATCCGTCTCTATCTCTAACTCCTCTAATACACTGGTGTCTATACACTTTGTAGGTCTCAATTTGCGTTTTTGTAAGGCTACAAAACGCTCCCTTTGCTTAAAGTCAACAAAAACGACTGTAGGGTATTCGGGGACTGCGGGTACCACCGGCCCACTTCCTTCCCCTAACTCAGGTGGGTTACCCCTCCCTCGTTTGCTTTGGCGTAGTCCAAGGTTCAGTCTCGGCATCTGCTTAAGGCATATGGTCAAACAATTTGTATAAAACATGTAGGCATATATTCATACGATTTGAGTTCTATATACTTAGCAAGTTCACTAACTCATCAACTAGTTCCATATTTGAAGCACATAAATCATGCCATTAAACTTAGATGCTCAGCTAGGTACACACATTTCATCAATAGTTCCCTCAATTTTAACATATAGTCTCAGTTTGTAGCCACCTATAAACCGCAATTATGAAAATTTGGCATGTGAACACATATTCTCAGCAATTCGGATATCCTAGCATGCTTCTAAAGGTCGTTGATCGAGGCCATTTCGTGTTCACAATTAAGCATATGTGGTCGTTGGTCAATGGTCGATACAAAACACAATTTATACTCCACAAACAACTCTACAATTAGTAAAGAGGCAAGTAAAGGTCGGATCCCAAGGGACGGGTATTGAAATGAGAATTCTATTGTAACTAGTAGTGTCTAAGGGTGTCACAAATTGGGTTGATGTAGAAGGTCACTAAACTAGAATAACAATGAAAATAAACAAGCAAGATGAATAAAAAGGGGTGTAAACAATTGATTAAAGGCACTAGGGTGTCATGGGTTCATAGGGGAATCATGGGATATGATCATACAAACATGTTCTCAAATTATAAGCAAGCAATTATTGTTGTGATGGATTGAGTTGGGTTATATCTTACAATCCTAGGAAAGTTTGGGTCCCGGAGCCGAATCGATTAGATTGTACAACACCTACAAGTCGACTTAATCTTTCCTACTCAACACATGCATGGTCTAACAAGACTCGAGTTGGGTTATGTCTTACAAGTCAAGTTGAAAGGATAGAAGATGATAGTAAATGCAAGGATTCATAGGCTTAGCATTTCATCAAATATAACATGTGCATGTATTAAGATCAAAACAAGCAAGTAAATAAGATATGAAAGCATATTGATTTAAGCATGAATCATTCCCCATGATGGTTTCCCTTAATCACCCATTAAACCCTAGCTAAGAGACTACTCACTCATTATCATATTGATCATGCTAGAAAGGTTGTCAATCATACTAACATAATGAAACATGATGAATAAATGAAAGTAATTAACAATAATTAAAAAGGGATTAAGAGATTATACCTACTAATGATTCCAATAATAAAGCAAGAATAATAGAAGTACTTGAATCCTAGATTGAGAGGTTGTCAATCTCCCAATAATAACCCAAATAATCTTCAATTACCCAAAATAAAGGAAGAACAAGAGAGAGATTAAAGAACTAAAACTTGGATTAAAACTTGATTAATACTTGATTAATACTTGATTATAATATTGAAGAGAGATTTGATTGATATTAACTACACTAATTATTGATAAGAAGAACATGCTCCTCTAATTAGCCTAATGGGGTATTTATAGTGAAAATTAGGGAGGATGCATTAGGGTTAACTAAGGGCTAAACTAGTAATTACACTTTTAAGTTGAGCAAGGAGAATCCGGTATTTTTACGAGAGAAGGGCTTCTCTTTTCGTAGCTTGAAGAATGAAAATCGTCTTTGTCTTGAAATCCGTGCGGATTGGAGTCGGGACGGCCGGATCTGGGCTGAGGAATCCGAGCGGATTCAAGAGAGGGACGCTCGGATTGTGCTGGGGGAATCCGAGCGGATTCCAAGGTGGGACGCTCGGATTGGGCTGGACGGACGGGCGGATTTGGTACAATCCGTTCGGATTGTAGTTCAGCGTCAATTCTTCTTCTTTTCTTCCCTTTTCTTCATAAATTCCTTGGGGATTTCCTCGGGGACGCAAGGATCCTTTTCTCAACATTGCTCTTCTACTATGATATGTACAAAGGCCTTTGTAGATACCCGTATCCGTCGATATTGGAATTTATAGAGAACCCGACAAACACCCGATGATGATAGGACACATGTATTCTTTAGTTGTCATTGTCCTTATTTGGAGCTCGTTTTACGATGTAGAATGGGCGTCGTCGATGAAGTATTTTATTAATTTAAATGATATTTAAATTAATGTTTTTTTAAGTGAGTTCATTTTATTAATTTAAATGATATTTAAATTATGGCTTTTTTTAGGTGAATTCAATTTATTTTATTTTATTTTGAATTTATTTTCCCAAGTTTATTTTATTGAAAATAAAATAAATATTTGATTTGAAAAATCATTTTATGAGTCATTTATTTTAATGGGTTAATTGATTTGAAAAATCGATTTTAAAAGCGAAGAAAACTCGTTTTTTAAACATGTTTTTTGAGCTCGTTTTTAGCTCGGTTTTTGAGCCCGTTTCCTTTACGAATTGGCACGAATCTCGAGTACACTAACCAACCCAAGCCTCTACCCATCCACCCTTGTTCGAACCCCCTAACCACGGCCCAAATTCTCGTCCAAAACAGGCCCCAAACAGCCCGCACTAAACCGAGCGACCCCACTGTTTTGGCGGGTCAATCCCGAGCCCAAAACCCGCTCCAAACACTACCAAGACCCGTACCCATTAACCCTAACCCATACCCTAGTATCCTACCCATATTATCCTAGCTTAATCACCAAGAAAACTCCCCTCAAACCCTCACAAAAGCTGCTGGACAGCAGCCATACGGGATGAAGCCCGATTGCCTCTCCCTCCCTTTTACCCTACTTTAACTCCTTATAAAGACCACCCCTTCACCATACATTCATTCCTCTAAGTTCTCCATACATCCAACCATCACCCTCAAGCTTTAAACCTCAGAAACAAACCCTAATTGTCTCCCAAAACCCTAAACAAAACCGACACACAAACCGAATCTTTTTGTGTCCTCCTCGAAAATCAACTCGTTCCTCCATCAAACCTCCATCAAAACTCGATTTTCTTGTTCCTAATTAACCACATAACATCCATATACACATTAGACAAAGATTTACGAGCCAAATTGCCCTTGAGAGTACACGAAATCCCTCGAAAAACAGTGTTATACACTCTGTTTTTGTGATTTATTCTTGTCATGTCCAGTTCTGTTTGTGCTCGTTTTTCGTGCCCAATAACCCAAAACGAGCAGGGGTTGCTTTAAGATTCCTGTTCTCCTCTCTTTCTAGTTTTCAAAACATCTTTCAAATCGAATTTTCGTCGTGAAACGAGGGAGATATCATCGTTTGAAAATCGCTGTCCAGAAAGTTTCAAAAACGCGTGTTTGCTTTGCTCTTCGTCGACGACGGCCTCTCGAGATAAAATCTACCATCGATTACGACCCAAGACGGTGTCAACGATACATGTAGGTTGAGGGTGCATCAAATCCTCTTCTTTTCCCTTTTATTTCGTTTTGTTTTATGTTTTTTTTTATTGTCTTGTTTTCGTTTGTTTTTTCGTTTTGTTTATCGTTTGTTCTAATTAATTATGAAACTAGTTAGTCCGAGTATGAGTTAAAGTACCACCATGAACACCCGCGTTGACTTGAGATGGGAAAATAAACCGCTACTTCAGTCGGTCGTACACCCCCGTCTCATTTACATATCCTCGTGTTCAAGGTAGGGCATAAATAAAACGATTGTCTAACTTCGCTCTTCGCTTTTGACCCCCTTATTGTTTCGGCCAAATCGACATACCCTAGGACCCGTTGTATGTTAGTTTAACCTCTGATTGTTGACCTATGACGTATTTAGATGACATTAAATTAATTTAATAACCTAATTAGACACATTAGGGTACATTGACATAGCTTTAAAAATCAACTAACAATTCTGTAAATAATTGAACGCATCTTTCTCATCACTTGATTTCTCGCTAGCATAGGAGTGCGTGATTAGCACCTTCCTATTAACACTCGACGAGTAAGCATTAATCTTATGATATCTGACCTAATTGGACCCTTTAGGCCGTGTAGAATAACATACTCGCGCGTTTCTTCTCAATCGATCAATTTGTTTTATAACTTGTTTTCTAACTCGTTTTCTAATCCGTTTTGCAATCATTCGATCTAACTAATGAACCTAACTTAGGAACTAGGTTGGCCTTGTCTTGGCCTAGGGTAGCCGTGTCTGTGGCCGTGGCTTAGGGCCGTGGGGTTGGTCATGCTTCTCTCTGTCTCGTTTGTTTTATATCTTTTGTTCTTTGTCGTTTGATAGCTTGTAATTTGTCGTTTATTTGTCGGGTTGTAATCTTTCGAGTTAGTTTTCTTTTTTATGAGTCAAAACCTCTTCAAAAAACCTTAGTCTTATTTGGTTAGACGGTTGTTCCCCAATGCTTGTAGGA